>NC_140624.1:25566559-25871559 GCF_057382275.1 Copadichromis virginalis
TTCAACTCTGTGAGAAAATCCATGAGCACTGTGCTAAAGAACCATGATGGCAGCTACCGAATGTTCAGCAAGGGTGCCTCTGAGATCCTGCTTAAGAAGTAAGTTTACTGCTTGTACTCACACAGCCGTACACAGTAAGATGATGATCACATGACTATCTCTGTGTTTACAGATGTTGTAAGATCTTGACGGCCAGTGGTGATGTCAAAGTCTTCAAACATCGCGACCGAGATGATCTGGTTAAAAAGGTGGTTGAGCCAATGGCGTCTGAGGGACTGAGGACCATCTGCCTCGCCTACAGAGATTTTCCTGTGTCTGATGGAGAGCCTGACTGGGACAATGAGGCCCACATACTAACAGGTCTCACATGCATCGCTGTAGTTGGCATTGAGGACCCAGTACGACCTGAGGTATGCCAACACAGAGACAGCAGGCAAACCAGTCTTTAGAATATTGGCTATTAGCAAAGATCTGTCTATTTTAACATTATTGTGGCATGTTTAATAAGACAAGGATGCCAAAGTAATTTTACATCGTGGGCCAGCTTTGATCTTAAATGGGCCAAACCAGAGAAACTCCTCTTTCTGTCAGTGTAAACATATTTAACTACACAATTAATCCCATTTAATGTGGAATTTCAACAGAACAACTCAGTTTTTCTACATGATAGAGAAATTCTTTTGTAGTAAATGCAGGAAATCTGTCAGCACAAATAAATATGTAAAATTACACTTTCTATACAATGTCTCTTTCCCCCCCGAGGACCCACTGTAAAAAATAGAAATTTCTAAAGTAGAAAGGGACTTCTCTGTGTTATAATTGATGTTGTTTATCTATTAGTTAATTACTTTGGTGTAATATGAATAGCTGTTGTGGATGTCCTTATCAGAACAAAACACTGTAAAACCAATGAAAATATGGTTAAAAGTCCCAAATCTGCCCTCCCTCAAAATTTCCAAAGCCATCCAGTGGTCTGGTTTGGGGCCTTTGCTGGGTAGATTCTGTCCTATTGTTTGACACCTCTGAGCTAAAGTACAGATGTCTGAAAGACTGGATCATTGGCTACAATAATTCAGAAACTCTGTAGACACCATGGGACCGGTATTTTGTCAGCAACATTTCATTGTTTGTAAAACTATGATTATTGCAAAAACTAGCTGTGAGTCAGTCAGTATTTTTCTTTGTTCGAACCTTTTATTTTTTCAGTGTTCCAATCAAGCTCACGTACTAGATGCATGTTTTTTCTTTTCTTTTGCTCCATAGGTTCCAGAAGCCATCAGAAAGTGCCAGCGGGCTGGAATCACTGTTCGCATGGTGACTGGAGACAATATCAATACTGCCCGTGCAATTGCCATTAAATGTGGCATTTTGCATCCTGGAGATGATTTCCTGTGTTTGGAGGGCAAAGAGTTCAACCGACGCATTCACAATGAAATGGGAGAGGTCAGACAAACATAAAGAAAGAGGATTTGACTGATCAGTAGATGACTGTGAAAATAAGAAAAGTGACACAATAAAAACACAAACATTAGAATGCTGTGTGAGATGTGCATTTATGCATTTACTTACCATTATGGCCTGGCTCACTGTTACAAATGTGATAAGGACTAGTCTATTGGTTTGTTCTCCATTTTTATGCTTCGTGAGCCAACCAGTGCTGCCACTAAGCACCAGTCACACACACTTTTCTTCACTGTCCTTCACTTTAAATCAAAGGTACAGCAGAGTATTTTCATAAAGCCTTTAATAACACAGTTTGTCTGCATTAGTTTGTTTTGCTGCACATTTCACAGTATGAGAAAAACATGATGTCACATGTTAAAAACATGAGAAGAAGAAAGTGTACTTTATTGGTCCCCGTGGGGAAAATCCCTCTCTGCATTTAACCCATTCACTCAGTGAAGCAGTGGGCAGCCACTGGGCGCCCGGGGAGCAGTGTGTAGGGACGGTACCTTGCTCAGGGGTACCTCAGGGTAGCTGTTCAGGGGAATCGAACCCCCGACCTTCCGATCATGGGGCCACCACTCTACCTACTGAGCTATCCCTGCCCCCATGAGGACTTATATGTAAGCTTTAAATTTAACAAATTTCCCACGTGTGAGACTAATAAAGGTTATCTTATCTTATCTTAAATCTCCATTTTATGCCACTGAGCAGTCCTTACCTTATGATCTTCCACTTCTGTCCTGTCTTTCTTTTCTTTCTCCATCTCTGAGTGAAGTTAGCTCTCATTCTCCACCTGTGAAATACAATCAGCTGGACCTTAAGGCAGCAGAAGCACTGTGTGACAAAATGCACAGACAAACAGTTGATAGAAGCTGCATTTATTTATGCTTGCTACTCTTTTGAAGGGGTAGCAGGACAACTGCAGTTGTTCTGGTGTTGTGCCAAAAACAAAAAAACACTGGCCCACTTTAACCCCTGACCATGGCACAAAGTTTTGCCTCGTTCGTCTCTTTTTATGCAACAAAAAATAACTACTCATGTGAAGTACAGATATATGAAAATTCTATTTAATTACAGTAACAAAGTATTTGTACTTTTTTACTTCCTACCTCTGTAACTTTAATTCAATTTGATTTGATCAACATAGCCTCAGTTAATGATAGTTATCTGAACAACAACAGTTATTCTATGGTATGGTAGAGGCCCTCTCAATGATCTGCTCATCCCCTTGAAAATTGTGAGGAAGCATATGCTGCATCTGGTTGGAAGGTCAGCACAATTAGTCGGACAAACAGTGATTTAAATCAATATTCTGCCGTTAAAACATAGATTTTTTTTTGGTCTTCTCTCTCTTTTTGTTTTGCAGATTGAGCAGGAACGTCTTGATAAGATTTGGCCCAAGCTCCGAGTCCTCGCTCGATCATCTCCAACGGACAAACACACTTTGGTCAAAGGTTAGACACATCTGGATCAAAGAGGGGGGGTGGGGCAGGAGACAGTTAGTGACAAGGGGTAGATTGAACCATTGAGAGAAGGACAATTTATGTTTACAGGAAAATTTGTACACAAGAAGGTTCATTTTGAGTTACATAAATATGAATATTAAAAGCAATAGAAATTAAACCTTACAAAGTAAATATAAGAAAATGTGGAAAGAAATTGAAAGGCAGCTTATGTTAAAGTTGATCCTTTGGCACTGTTAAACATTAGTAAGGTATTAGTAATTATTGAATTCATTATTTGTAAAGCATTTAGTTTTGTAACCAAGCCTCTAAAAGTCAAAAGAAAAGAAAAGCAAACACCCATTTTTAACATTTCATTTATCAGTTACATCCAGATCCAAAGAAATATTGATTAAGCATTCTAAAAACGTAATTTTGAAAATGGATTCTATCAGGAGTAATGCTTTACAAATAATGAATAAAGTATTTACTCATACCTTATTAATGCTCAAAAATGTGTAGTCATTATAACCAGTGTTGGTCAAGTTACTTGAAAAAAGTAATCAGTAACTAATTACTGATTACTTATTTTCAAAAGTAATTAATTACTTAGTTACTTTTTAAAAACACGATTTACAACCTGAATAGGTAATAAAGCGATAGATCTTTCAGCCCAATTCTACTTTTTCTACATAATTGAGCCCGTTCTCACTCCCGAGGCGTAACATGTTGACGTTTTGTCACGTCCCGCGGCGTTCCTGAGGAACGCGAAAGGAGACCTTTGGCGTTCTTATGGTACGCGGCGGGTTATGGCTGGAATCCAGTGCAATGACGCTCCCGCGGTAATAGACGTTCCAGCCCTGTATTCCAGCCCTAAACCTAACCTTATCCCTAGCCCTAACCATAACCTTATTCCTGATCTTAACCAGGACTATAATGATGTTAAATAGCGTGTTTCTAAGCGATTTGAAGAAAAAGAGCGAACATGTGTAGATGGAGTCCAGACGGTTCTCATATTTCCTCTTTTTTCCGAGGTCGTCATTTAGGAACGTGGTGGGTAGCCGAAAACGTAATATGTTGACGATTTGTCACCTAGCGTAAAATGTTACGCTTTGGGAGTGAGAACGGGTTGAATCGATCATACAAAATGTAATCAAATGGAAAGGTCCCTTTTTAAAACTTGTTTTATTAGTTGTAATCTTTTAACTTTATGCATCAAGCAAAAATTTTATTATATGCAACATTCTCTGACTGGAAGAAATTTGTTTAATATTTAAACCTATTTTCTGCACATTCCAGCACATAAAATATATTTTGGTGTGTGTTTACACGCACTCTTTCAAATAGATGCAAGTAAAACACAGCAGAAAATAAATAAAGTCACAGACTAGCGGTCCTGTTGCTCTATTTTCACCTGTAAAGCAGGAGTGGCGTAGGGAGGTTTACCCTGGTGCAGGTGTGCCGCAGCGGTCAGTGGAAGAATCCGCGAGTTTCTCTGTGAATTTCCCATTACGTCGTAGCACACTCTGTGCTTGCTCGGAAGTTTAGGGGGTTTTTTCGCTGTAAAAAGAAGTTTTCTTCTCACGCACAGCAGACGCTAATGTTTTTGTCACTTTTTATGGAATCAAACTTAAAGTAAGGTCAGTGCTTCCACGCTTTAAACACTGCACGCTCATACTCTCTCCCGCACTCGATATATGATCCACTGTTGATCGGCACACAGCTGTTGCCACGAAGTCGCACTTGCTTACGTCACTGTCATGAGACATTCTCGCAAAAAAAATCACGGTTTTAGTAACGCAGTAATGCAGCGTTCCTACGGGAAAGTAACGGTAATCTAATTACCGTTTTTGCAATAGTAATCCCTTACTTTACTCGTTACTTGATAAAAGTAATTCGATTACAGTAACGCGTTACAAGTAATGCGTTACTGCCCATCTCTGATTATAACACATATCACTTGTCTTTTCAGGAATTATTGACAGCACAGTCTTTGAGCAGAGGCAGGTTGTTGCAGTAACTGGAGATGGAACAAATGATGGTCCTGCCCTAAAAAAAGCAGATGTTGGCTTTGCTATGGTAACTTCAGCAGTCATCAAAAGTCAATGTATTTTAACATTTAGTTACATGTTGTTATAGCATTTTTGCAATGGTGTTTAATATTAAATGCTATTAAATATTGAATATTATTTGCACTGATAATAACGATAGGTTCGTAAACTAGCATACATGCTATGATCTGCAGGGCATCGCAGGGACGGATGTGGCTAAGGAGGCGTCTGACATCATCCTGACAGACGATAATTTCAGCAGCATTGTTAAGGCTGTTATGTGGGGCAGGAATGTCTACGACAGCATATCTAAATTCTTGCAGTTCCAGCTCACCGTCAATGTGGTTGCTGTCACTGTGGCCTTTACCGGAGCCTGCATCACCCAGGTCAGAGCCACCTGAAAACCTCCACTGTCTATCTGTGACTGACTTTAACCATATGTACTGTACATTTATTTAGCTAAATTTTAAAATGCAATTTTCTTGGAATTTCTGTAAATACTTTGGAGTAAAATGGCTAAAACCCAACTGGGTCTGCATAAATATAGAGGGTGAACCCCACTGCAAGAAGTGGGACAGTTCTTGGTGCATGAAATATCATTTCTTTGATGAAGAATGACCCAGAGCTTGAGAGTGAGAGATACTAGCTAAATATAATTGTGTTTACCTCAATGTATGCTCAGCACTCGAGTTCTGGAACCAGTCGCTTGGAGAAGCTTTGTACTTTATTCAGCTCTGGACTGGAGGTGGAGACTATGTATATTTGTATATCCCAGTTTAGTGGGCAGTCACTAAACTGGGACAAGTTGCTGTGTGTGAGATAGAAAGAAAGTGGTTGTGTACCATTGGGTTGTTAAATGGTTGTTAAATCATTTCTGCCAATATAGTTAATGAGAGCTCAGAGTATTTTTGAATCCCTGGGTGGGGTCCTGGAAGGTGCCCCTACTGGGGACTCCATTGTCCTGCGGGTGGACCTTAATGCTTATTTGGGTAATGACTGTGACTCCTGTAAGAATCAGAATCAGAATCAGAATCAGAATACTTTATTGATCCCTGGGGGAAATTATTTTTTGTTACAGTGCTCCATTTTAAACCAACATTAAGACAAGACAGACAATACGCTAACTAAGAATAGTACAATATATACATATATATACATACATACATACATAAGTCACTTATAAATAAATAGTTGGAAAAGAAACGTGTAGTTGTAGCAGCAAACAGTGTGTTAAGTGGATGCGTTGTACAGGGAGATGGCCACAGGCAGGAATGATTTCCTGTGTCGTTCAGTGGTGCTTTTCGGTAATCTCAGTCTCTCACTGAACGAGCTCCTGTGACTGACCAACATGTCATGGAGTGGGTGGGAGGTGTTATCCAACATTGTCTTTATCTTGGACAGCATCCGCCTCTCCGACACCACCTTGAGGGAGTCCAGCTCCATCCCCACAACATTGCTGGCCTTACGGATCAGTTTATTAAGTCTGTTGGCATCTGCGACCCTCAGCCTGCTCCCCCAGCATGCAACAGCATAGAGGATCGCACTGGCCACCACAGACTCATAGAAAATCCTCAGCATTTTCTGGCAGATGTTGAAGGACCTCAGTCGCCTCAAAAAATAGAGACGACTCTGGCCCTTCCTGTAAAGTGCTGTGGTGTTTTTAGCCCAGTCCAGTTTATTGTCAATGTGTACTCCAAGGTATTTATAGTCCTCCACAATGTCAACACTGACCCCCTGGATTGAAACAGGGGTCAAGTGTTTCCTGGTCTTCCTGAAGTCCACGATCAGTTCCTTGGTCTTTGCCACGTTGAGCTGCAGATGATTCTGCTCACACCACGTGACAAAGGAGTCGACCACAGCCCGGTACTCTGTCTCATCATCCCTGCTGATGCATCCAACCACCGCAGAGTCATCAGAAAACTTCTGAAGATGGCAGGTCTCTGTGCAGTGGCTGAAGTCTGTGGTGTAGAGGGTGAAGAGGAAGGGGGAGAGGACAGTCCCCTGTGGTGCCCCTGTGTTGCTAATCACCTTGTCAGACACACACTGTGGGAGACGTACATACTGTGGTCTTCCTGTCAGGTAATCAACAATCCAGGACACCAGAGAAGCATCCACCTGCATCGCTGCTAACTTATCACCCAGGAGGGTCGGCCTGATGGTGTTGAAAGCACTGGAAAAGTCAAAAAACATGACCCTCACAGTGCTCGCCGGCTGGTCCAGATGGGTGTAGACACGATTGAGCAGGTAGATGATGGCGTCCTCTGTTCCGAGACGAGGCTGATAAGCGAACTGAAGGGGATCCAGATGTGGTCTTACTATGGGTCGCAGCTGGTCCAGGATGAGCCTTTCCAGGGTCTTCATGATGTGGGAGGTCAGTGCCACGGGCCTGTAATCCTGGGGGCCACTGGGACGAGGCGTCTTTGGTACAGGGACGAGGCATGATGTCTTCCACATCACCGGGACCCTCTGCAGACTCAGACTCAGCATAAACAGTTTATGAAAGACTCCACACAGCTGGGGGGCACAGGCCTTGAGGACAAGGGGACTCACTCCGTCTGGTCCAGCAGACTTGCCTGAGTGAAGTCTCCTCATTTGCATCTCAACCTGGTATTGAGTGAAGGTGATGGGTGGGGGAGGGGTGTCAGGAATCTCACAGGAGGCAACATGTGAAGAGAGAGGCTGGCACAGTGGTGTGGTTCTGGATTCCAGGCTGACTGCAGGTGAGGTTGTGGGGGTGGGAGCAGACACTGTGGTGTCGAATCTATTGAAAAACAGATTCAACTCGTCGGCTCTATTCTCACCTCCCTCAGCTCCCCTGCTGTTGGTTGGCCTGAATCCAGTGATGGTCTTCATGCCCCTCCACACCTCTCTCATGCTGTTCTGCTGGAGTTTCCACTCCAGCTTCCTCCTGTAATTGTCCTTAGCCTCTCTGATCTTGTCCTTTAGTAACACCTGGACCTTCCTCACCTCCTCTTTGTTGCCCCCTCTGAAAGCCCTCTTCTTGTTGTTGAGGAGGGCTTTGATGTCCTTAGTCACCCACGGCTTGTTATTTGGGTAACAATGAACAGTCTGAGCTGGAACAATGGAGTCGGTGCAGAAAGTTATGTAGTCTGTGATACACTCAGTAAGCCCATTGATGTCCTCGGCGTGAGGCTCACAGAGTGTTTCCCAGTCGGTCACCTCGAAACAGCCCTGTAGTTCCGCTATTGCCTCCTCTGACCACCTCCTAACAGTCCTGGTGGTCACAGGTTCCCTCCTCACAATTGGCACATAGCGGGGGGTGAGGTGAATCAGGTTATGATCTGACCTACCAAGTGGGGGGAGGGAGGAGGAGCTGTATGCATCCTTGACGTTAGCATACAGTAAGTCTAAAGTTTTCTCTCCCCTGGTGGGACAGTCCACATATTGTTTGAATGTTGGTAGTGTATTGTCCAGTGATACATGGTTGAAGTCACCCGAGATCACAATAAAGGCACTCGGGTGCTGAGTCTGTAGCCGAGCTATGGCAGAGTGGATAGTGTCACATGCAGCTGTGGGGTTAGCAGAGGGGGGAACATAAACAGCCACCAAGATGACGTGAGAGAATTCCCTGGGTAAATAATACGGCCTGAGTCCAACAGCACACAGTTCAGTGTCCGGGCAACAAATCCTTTCTTTGATTGTTATGTTGGCAGGGTTACACCACCGGTTGTTAACTAAAACAGCAAGCCCACCTCCTTTACGCTTACCGCTAGCGATGCTGTCCCTGTCCGCCCGAACAGTGTGGAAGCCTTCCACGGAAGCATTCTCATCGGGAATGACCTGGTGCAGCCATGATTCGGTGAAACACATCAGGCTACACTCTCGGTATTCCCTCTGACTCCGTACCAGTGCTGAGAGCTCGTCGATTTTACTTGCCAACGATCGCACATTTCCCATCACGATAGACGGCAGACACGGTTTAAACCTCCTCCTCGCTTCGAGCCTCCGCTGTCTCACCGTCACCTTTTTTCTTCTCTTCTGTCCTTGACCTCTGCATCCCCGATGTGTTTTCCTCCAAATTTCAGCTGGTACTTCTGCGGGCACTTCTGCGGGCGTGACAGGGAGGAATGGCCTGCTGGATCTGAACCCAAGTGGTGCTGTTATTGGACTTCTGTGCCTAGCTAATATCATGTCTAACTATGTGGGTGCTTTTAAGTGCACCTTGCACCAGGAATTGCGATCATAAGCCATAGCTCTCATCTGGGGTAAGGGATGGGTGGGGCTCAGGAGGTAGAGCAGGTTATTTACTAATTGGAAGATTGGTGGATTGATACCTGGCTGTTGCAGTTGGCATACCAAAGTATCCTTGGGCAAGATACTTAACACTGTTTTTTCTGATATGTTCATTAAAATGTGAATGTATATGAACATTAGAAAGCACTCAGACATAGAAAAGGTGCTTGTGTGAATAGATTAACAAGAGTATCCAGAGCCAGAAGTATCCCATACGTCCTGTATAACTGGATATATTATATAGGAGATGTAAGCATAAGAAAGAGCCCTTTGTCACTTGTACTCTTTGTAACCTTTATGGAAAGAATTTCTAAGTGCAGCCAAGTATCAGACATGGCCAGTTCCATTTTGCAGATGGTACAATTCTATTACTCTTACTGAACACTACCTGGGTCAATACCTTGCAGTGAGTATAAAGTGACTGGGGTGACAATTAGCACATCAAATTCTGAGACCAATGGTTCTCAGCTGGAGAGCCTCCTCTGGGTAAATGCACTGCACCTCTTATATAGTGCTAGTTCTACTCTATTTGAGCACTCAAAGCACTTTATACAACTTGCCTTATTCACCCATTCACACAAGTACTTTCTTTGTAAGCTCTTTCTATCTAACATTCACACAGCAACTTGGGGTTAGTTTCTTTGGCATGCAGACTGAAGCAGACAGGGATTGGACCACCAGGGATTGGACCCACTCTGTCTCCTGAGCTACAGCCTCCCCAGAGGAGTTCAAGTATCTTGGGCTCTTGTTTACAGGCGAAGAAATAAAAGAGTGGGAAGTGGACTGAAAAACAGGTGTAGCATCTGCAATGTTGTAGATGCCTATTGCCTGTTGTGGTGAAGCATGTGACTGCAGAGTGCAATAACATTCTTACCCTGCCCCATGGACACAAACTATGGACGGTGTCAAAAAGAATGAGATCATAGATTTAAGTGGGAAATTAGCTTTCCCTGAAGGGTGTCTGGGATCTCCCTTAGAGATGTAGTGAAGTGTTCAGTCATTTGTGAGGGACTCAGAGTACAGCTACTACTAATCCACAATAAAAGAAGGATGATGACCTTGGGGCAGACCCCTGACATACTGGTGGTTTGGACTGTGTCTGCCACATATGTGCAGCCACATATAAAATATAACATATAAAATATAGCATATATCGCATTTTACATCATAAATTCAGAATGAGAAGATTTTGAGGTATGGTTTTTACAATTGAGGTTTATGGTTTTGTGTATTTTAGTGCATATTTATTCGTGACTTAGTGACCGTTGTGTATAATTTTGGTCAGGTAAGCTTGTTTTAAATGTCCTATAGAAATAAGTACAGAAGTACTTGAGTTGACTTTATTTTGACTTCAACAACCAGACGAGATCACTTGAAAATGATTCAGGCAAACTGGGTGAACATTTTATTTTGGTTGGATGAGTAGAAATTAGTAGACATGATATTACTTCCATGCACCTATCAGAGTTTAGCAACGTTTAAAGCTTAAGTTATTGCAGAGATGGTTATGGGTTTACAACGTGAGTTCTAAACTACTAAAGGCATTGGAACCTCTTGAATGTTGAATGCTTACATGAAGAACATCACAATCAATATCCTTCCCGAGAATTGTCTAAGGAGCTTGGAAAGAAAATTCCTGAGAATTAACAAACTAAATTCTCAATACCAATTCCCATCCTAATATTTTTAATTAATGCTTTGTGTATATAATCAAAACCATAATTTGAAATTCTGTTTGTAAATGTTTATTCATAGGTGCCTTTTCTGTCTGTTTATGCTTTTTGGATTTAACGGATGATTTTCCTCTTCTAAATACCATACAAAAAATGTTTCCAGGACTCTCCTCTGAAAGCTGTGCAGATGTTATGGGTGAACCTCATCATGGACACATTTGCTTCGCTGGCCCTTGCCACGGAGCCACCGACTGAGGCACTGCTGCTCAGGAACCCATACGGCCGCAAGAAGCCGCTCATCTCCCGCACCATGATGAAGAACATTCTGGGACATGGCGTCTACCAGCTGACCATAATCTTCACCCTACTCTTTGCTGGTCAGTGAACACATCACACAAGACCAGTTTTACCCTTCTTTGTTAGGGTCGCCATATTAGGAGATTTTATAGTACATGGCCCCGTCCATAATTCTGGCTGGTTTGTAGGGTATGAAATACTTATTTCACTTAATGACATGCACATTAATTTATAACTTAAGGTGACTGCAGCAATAGTGGTGACACAGCGTAAGTCAAATCAGGACCAATCAAAATGGGAAAGATACAGATACAGGTGTAAATACACCCAAGTTATCCTGAGGAAGCAGTTTGATCCAGATTGTTTGGGTACATATGACCATATTCTTTTAACAATGTATAAAGGTGATCTGGGCACTTTATTACTGCACAAGCAATAATAAAGTGCAGTAAGATGAATGACTTGGTTTAATTTTGGGTCAGGTTGCGGGTCTGGTAATAATAACTGGATTATTAGTTCCATAACCCGACTGTAGTTGGTGGGTTGGTAGGTGCGGAAGGATATAACAGGACAGCTTTTGCTAATGGAAGTAATGCATTAATAATGCATGTTTATTTGCATACAGAACATGAATGTCAGCTTCAGTTCCAAATGTGAAGATACCTTCCAATGCCAGGTGTGAACTGACACACTTAGGGCTCTCCACGTGTGATCAGATCAGCCAAGATGAATGTTGATGCTGAGTGTTTATCACAGCACTCCCTTCAGTCACACATCTTTGTACTGTATTTTACATTACGTCCATATATGTAATAATCTTGTGTCTTTTTGTAGTTTGTTGTCCTTGTAAACAAACTTTACGAAAGCTGATTCTTAAAGGGATTTTAATAGGTTTTGTGTGGCAAATGTCACTAAAGTATTGCTTGAAAATGTCTTAGTATTTACTTTTTTTTTTTTTAAATTAACATTTTTGAAAAATATACAGACTTCATGTTCAGTGACCTTTGATCCTCCTTACAGGTGAGACGCTGTTTGACATCGACAGTGGCAGGAATGCCCCGCTTCACGCCCCGCCCTCTGAGCACTATACCATCGTGTTCAATACTTTTGTCCTCATGCAGATCTTCAATGAGTTTAATGCCCGCAAGATCCATGGAGAGAGAAACGTTTTTGAGGGTGTCTTCAGAAACCCCATCTTCTGTTCCATCATCTTCGGAACCTTCGTCTCACAGGTAACCCTGGAAAAAAGAAGTCGTCAGCCTGTTCAGGCTCGATGGAATTAAAAGAATTTTCATATAATGTTGTTGCTCTGTCCTCTTGTAGTTCATAATCGTACAGTTTGGAGGTAAACCTTTTAGCTGTGTGGACCTAACCCTTGAGCAATGGCTTTGGTGCATCTTCTTGGGCCTCGGCAGTCTGCTGTGGGGACAGGTAAGAAACTGTTTTTGCTAAAATGAAAATTTTTTAAATTGATTGCTGTTACGATTATTTAAAAAGAAAGTACACTTTTTTATTTCTAAGGTTTTTTGTATCAGGACATTGTCATGGTCCTGGGTCATTTGACCCAGCGTTTTGAGTTTTCCTGTGTTTTTGTTATTTTGTATTATGATCTATGTATACTGTAAGTTCTCGTTGCTAGTCTTACGTTTATTTCCATAGTGCTTGGTTATCCTGTTTTGAGTTTTTTATGGTCCCAGTTAGGGATGGGGATCGTTTAGGTTTTATCCGATGCCGGTGCCAAATCGGTACTTTTGAAACGGTGCCGGTGCTTAAACGGTGCTCGAACCGGTGCTTAAAGAATGGAGAACACAAACTTTGGCCAAAAACCTCTCATGTTCAGCTGTTTTTTTTGTAAAAAGATAACAATGTTAGCCTTTTCTGCAGCTATGGGGCATATATGGCATCACTCTTGGCTGGAAGCAGTGCTTAAACAATGGAAAAAACACAAACTTTGTCCAAAAACCTCTCATGTTTAGCTGTTTCCCACTTTTTCTTTGGTCATTTTTGCCTTTTTGGCCGGGGTGAAGGGAGTATCTGCCATCAAACAAGAAGACAGCCGCATGTAACTACGACGGTGTTTGCTAGTTCACCTTACATGCATTAATTTAATAACGTGGTTAGCCTGCTCAACGTAAATTACACACGAACAACATGAAGCTACTCACACAGAGAAGAACGGCTGCTGCTGCATCATCCTCATCATTTCTGCTACACTGGCAGGGCTAGGGGCCAGGACTCTATTCTTCGGGTTTTTGGGGGATGTTGCTCCGGGTCCGATAACTGGCAACCCACCCGACGTGCACGGTGTGAGGTCTCGCAGCAAGCTATCAAATACGGCGCATTTCTCGGCTTTTAAAAAAAACGCTATGCGTCGCCAGCTGTTTAATCGGATTCGAGGTGTTACCTCCTTTGACAGTATCACAGTATCAGCTTAAAGCACTTGTTGCAGGCTGCTGAGTTTGCATATTTTGCTGTGAAGTACAGCCAGACTTTTGACCGCTTCGCCTTGGGCATTTTTAATCTGTAGCTCTGCTCTAACAGAACGTACGTACCTGGCCCCGCCTACTATCCTCGGAAACGTAAAATGATTGGCTAGAATCTAAAGTGTATCACAGCTCAGGAAAAAAAAGCACCGAAATAAAGCACCGAAATGTGCGCTGCTTTTCGGTCTGGTTACTACCGTTTATGTCAGAACCGGTGCCATCATGGCACCGGACACCGGTACCCATCCCTAGTCCCAGTTTAGTTCCTTGATTATTTAATATTTTTCCCTTGTGTCGTTGCCCTCTGTGTCTCCCTCTGTGCATTTGTGTTTATGTGTTTGTATGCGTTCTTGTGCCTTGTTTCCCCTCCTTGTGTTTTATTCCATAATTTTTATCCATCCTCCACTCCTGTGTCATGTTCCCCAGTTTCCTGTTTTATTGTGAAGGTCTCGTGTTCCCATGTTCAGCGTATTTTATTTTGCTTCCCCTGTGGCGTCATGTTCATTTGTAGCAGCTGTGTTCCTTGCGGGTCCTCACTTCCCCCGTTATCCTTCTATGTATTTATCTCAGCATCTCGCTCAGTCCTGTGTTGCGATCTCCCTCATGGTTGTGTGTCTCTCCTTTCTCCCAGTTTAGTTTTTGTATTGCTGGGAATAAAGCTGTGTTGTTTTGGGTTTTTTTTTCCAATTTTCAACGTGTATCTGCATAATCTGTAATCTGGTCCTCAGTTGGTTTAAAAAATTATTTAAATACAAACTTGACGAAGAACAGCGATACATGACATAGTTCAAGTTCAAGTTCAAGTTCAACTTTATTGTCACTTCAACCATATACAGTTTAAAAATACACAGTGAGGCGAAACAACGTTCCTCCAGGAACCAAGGTGCTACATATTACATATTACACTATATCATGATTAAACTAAGCCAAAACACAGAAGCACTGTATGAAGTTTACCCTTATTGCTTTCATAGAAATTGACAAGTAGGAGCCAAGTGCTGCGAATCAATTCCTTCTTCTTCTTTTGGCTGGTCCCAAAGAAGACCAGCCACAGCAGATCGCTTTATGCCTCTCATTTTATTCCTAGTATCCTTTTCTGATACATCAACCCAGTGGATGTCCTCTTTCACTACATCCATGAATCTTCTCAGTGTTGTTAGCTAATAGCTCCATATTCATGGTAAATGGTAAATGGACTGGTTCTTATATAGCGCTTTTCTACTCTTCTGAGCATTCAAAGCACTTTACACAACTTGTGCATTCACCCATTCACACCCATTCGCACCAGCACATTTTCTAACTAACATTCATACTCCGATGGATGCATCGGAGAGCAATCTGGGGTTAGTATCTTGCCCAAGGATATTTGGCATGCAGTCTAGGGGAAGCCAGGAATCAAACCACCAACCTTCCAATCAGTAGATGACCTGCTGTACCGCCTGAGCTACAGCCATTCAGTTTCCTTTGTCCAGTATATCCACTATCCCTCCTCTGCTCAAACAATCTGACTTGCGAGATGGTTTAGAAATGGTTTAAACATTCCAACAGTAACTAAAGCTTCCAACAGACCTTAAAGAAATAACCACTATGACTTCATGCCTATGACATCTGCATAATGTGTCGAAGAACTATCAACTGAAACTAAAGTACGGTGAATCAATCAGGTGAATCATTAGGAACTCTTTGTCTTTTACAATGGGAGTGGTGTTAAAAAGAAATAAAGTTAAAAGAACAACTCACATTCAAAAAGACTCACACTCACTGGTAAACATTGCCCGCCTCAGTGTGATGGGCATAATTTTACCTGAGCCTACATTATGTTAACAGAAATAAAAAAAACAGACTAGTAAATGCATCAATAATAGACCACAAGAGTAGGATGCTCAATACCACAATACTTGAATAAACAAAATAAATAAGAGAATGGATGGATGGATGAATGAAGAAATAATGACCTCTTTGCAGATAATCATCATGAGACAATGGTTGCATTAAATCTTCATATTGAGGTGTCCAGGATGCGCTGCTGCTATCTTTGACAGGTGCAATATTTTTTTTAATTTTGTCAGTTGGTGTCAAGTGTCCCGACAAAGTGGCTGACGTTTCTGAAGACAGCAGGTCATGCCACACTGCAGGAAGAGATCCCTGATGGGTCCGATGAGGGTAATGATGTGGTTGACCACGGAGACCTCGAGCTAAGCAATGGCCACATCCTGTGGTGCCGCGGCCTGAGCCGCATCCAGACACAGGTACGATTTCAGGCTTAAAGATACATTTGTGTCTCATGTGTTTTGCCAGATATCTTTTGTATAATTATCTGGTTAAAAATTCCTGAGGAGATTTAAATTTCAACTGGTTGTTGAACCACTGTTACCATCAGAAATCGTGATGTCATCAATTTGTGAAGTTTAAACTACAGAGTAAATCTGTCAGACAGGAAATAAAGTGATTGAATGATGTAGGACCTTATGTTTGGGCTTATTTTGATCAACAGTCAGAATCTATGTGGTTGAATGTCCTGTAAATCAGCGGTCCCCAACCCCCGGGCCACGGACCGGAACTGGTACGTGAGTCGTTTGGTACCGGGCCGCGAGAGTTGAGGATTGGGTGTGAAATGTATGGTTTTCAGGGGTTTTATTGGTTATTTTGTTATCGTTTTTATCGTTAACTCAGTTTTCCTGGGTCTTTTCACGTGTGTTATGAATAAATCTTATTTTTTTCGGTACCGGTACTAGTTTTAATTTGTTGTATTTATCCGCGACACCTTAAAGGCCGGTCCATGAAAATATTGTCAGGCACAAACCGGTCCGTGGCACAAAACAGGTTGGGGACTGCTGCTGTAAATGATCTACCTGAGTTGACTCACTGTCTCTGATCTCCCAGATCCGTGTGGTGAAGGCCTTCAGGGACAGTGTGTCTCCCTATGAAGGTCTGGAGACACCTGAATCTCGCAGTTCCATTCACAACTTCATGAATCATCCCGAGTTCCGTATTGAAGACTCAGAACCTCAGATCCCCCTCATCGATGAAAATGAGAGTGAAGATGATCCCCCTACCAAACGAAACTCTATTTTCATCCCACCGCCACTTACTGGATTGTCCAGCCAGCCGCCTCTCCCCTTCACCCCCAACGAGAACAACAACGCGTTGGACCGTGTCATCCCGTTACATAAGGACATCTCCAGGTCTGCACTGGTCCCTCCCAACTCAGCAGGACTACCACCCTGTCCAGGAAGCCCCTTGCACAGTCTGGAAACCTCACTCTGAAGCCCCTCCCTCCTACCTGAACACCTCCTGTTACTAAAGTATGTTCGTACTGTGTTTTTTATGGTCAGAATTCTGGTTCTTCTGGGAGCCATGGACGGGAAAAAATTAAAAAGAGACTCACCAAATTGTTCCAACCAAGAGTTCATCTGCAGAAATGTTTCCAGATGTGCTTTTGTTCTGTGACAGCGACTCACACAGACTGTTTCCTTTTTTAATAGAAATGAACTTCTTGTTACTTAGGAGAATGTTGTTTGTGCAGGGAACAATGAGTAATCAGTTCTGATTGTGTACATATTCTGTTAATGTAGTTTTAAATGTGGGATGTTACAGTTTTTCAGCAGACCAGCTGATGGGAGCCGGTAGTGATGGTTCATGTTAGTTTTTTGTTAAGGATCTGTCACTGAAATGTTTAGTATTTTGTGTTGTAGAGAGAAAGTTTTGAGGGAGGTGTTTAATGTTGAATTTTATTTTAGTGTGGTTTTAGATTGAAAAAGTTACAAAAACAGTTATTAAAAGTTTCAAAAAATAGACATTGAGAGCTGGATAACTTTGGTAAAGCATTACGTCAGACAGGGTGAGAAGTTCGGCCATCCGGGAGGGGCTCAGAGTAGAGCAGCTGCTGCTCCACATCGAAAGGAGCCAGCTGAGGTGGTTCGGGCATCTGACAAGGATGCCCCCTGGGCGCCTCCTGGGTGAGGTGTTCCAGGCATGTCCCACCGGGAGGAGGCCCCGGGGCAGACCCAGGACACGCTGGAGAGATTATATCTCTCGGCTGGCCTGGGAACGCCTTGGTATTCCCCTGGATAAGCTGGAGGAGGTGGCTGGGGAGAGGGAGGTCTGGGCCTCTTTGCTTAGGCTGCTGCCCCCGCGACCCGGCCCCGGACAAAGCGGATGAATGAAGATGGATGGATGGATGGATTACGTCAGACAAAAGAAGAGCTGTAGCAGTTATCAAAAGTCTTTTCAAAAATTTTCACAATGAATTCACTGGATTATAGAGCCTTCCAGTCTCAGGCTTTACTTCACACACATTTCCTAAGATATGTCGTTAGACAGTATGTGACAGCACAGCACTGAAATGTTGTCATCATTCTTCATCTATGTGTCAAAAATTTAACAAAGAAAAAGTGGGATTAAAAAAAAGGTAATGCTACTGAAATATGTATGTTTTGTTTTGTTGTTTTGTTTTTTGCAAAAAGACGATTCTTTACAATATTTTAGAAAAAATACAAACATGTAAATAAGGTTATAAAAATGTAATATTTCAAGGATAACATTACAATTGCAAAAAATAAAAATGGGGGAAATTTGACAAACAAAACAAACAAATAAAACATGTTCAGTGTAAAAATAAAGCTCATATTTTCATCTTGCCATATTTCACTCTATCCTATAGCATGTCTGTGAAGGTTCTCAGTCATCCAGGTCATCGGACCACAGTGCACCTTCCCTTATCAGCTGGTAATATAGTGATGTTGTGGTCTTTGCTCAGGGAAGCAACTTACAACATTTCAAAACACCTTTCTACCATCCTGGCACCTCTTGTGGTGAACACCCCACATCACATCAAGAACTCCACGGCTTCAACGACAAGGTCCAGAAACTTACCCTGGATCCAGATGAAACCATGGTGTCCTTTGACGTAGTCTCTCTCTTCACTTGCATACCCACCACGGAGGCAGTGGAGACTGTCAGAAAACGACTACAAGAAGACAGCTCCTTGGAGGGCAGGACCAACTTCACACACGATCAGATTCGCACACTGTTAGACCTCTGCCTTACCACAACATACTTCAAATACAATGAAGGCTTCTACAGACAAAAACGTGTCTGTGCCATGGGCTCCCCCGTGTCACCTATTGTAGCCATCCTTTGACTACGATGACCTGGATGACTGAGAACCTTCACAGACATATTGTAGCCAACCTTTACATGGAAGAAGTGGAGAGAAAGGCTCTTGGCTCTTTCAAAGGAACAGTACCCAGCCACTGGTACAGATATGTAGACGACACCTGGGTCAAAATCAAAACACAAGAAGTGGAATCCTTCACTGCGCAAATTAACGCTGTGGATAAAAACATCAAGTTCACCAGGGAAGACACAAAGGACAACTGTCTGCCTTTCCTGGACTGCGCTGTGCACATTGAAGAGAACGGCAAACTCAACATCGAAGTTTACCAGAAGCCCACACACACGGACCAGTACCTCCTCTTTGACTCCCATCACCCTTTGGAACACAAACTTGGAGTAATTAGGACCCTACACCACCGGGCAGAACATGTTCCCTTTAAACCTGAAGGGAAAAAGAAGGAACACACACATGTAAAGGAAGCACTTAAAACATGCGGTTATCCTAATTGGGCGTTTGTAAAGTCAGCAAAGATTCACAGAAAAGAAGATCAGGACACCAGCGAGGGAGGATAAGAAGGACAGACGCAACAACATTGTCATCCCCTATGTAGCCGGCGTATCAGAGAAACTCAGGAGAGTTTTCTCCAAACACGACATTCCAGTGTACTTCAGACCCAGCAACACGCTCAGACAGAAACTGGTTCATCCCAAAGACAAAACCCAAAAACACAAACTTAACAATGTGGTGTATGCTGTACAGTGCAGCGAGGAATGCTCAGACCTCTACATTGGAGAGACCAAACAGCCACTTCACAAGCGCATGGCACAACACAGAAGAGCCACCTCCACAGGACAAGACTCAGCAGTCCATTTTGGATCTAAAGGATAAAGGACACTCTTTCGAGGATGCCAATGTTCACATTTTGGACAGAGAGGACAGATGGTTTGAAAGAGGAGTGAAAGAAGCCATCTATGTCCACTGTGAGCGACCATCTTTGAACAGAGGCGGGGGTTTACGACACCAACTCTCTGCCATCTATAATCCAGTTTTGAGATCCCTTCCCAGACGCCTTAACGCCCACTCACATCCTGGGCCATCTGACCTCAGGAAATCATATGATAGGGTGGGGCCAGGTTTCACAATGAGCTCACCCGAAACCCTCGCTGATTGGGACCCACGCCCAGTTTCCCACCTTGGCTCAGGCGATTAGAGGATCATCAGGGGGTCCTTTTGTCCCTCTGTGGGGGGTTACTCCCACTAGGCTTATATCTGGGACTCTCCACCAGTTGACCTTAGAACTGAAGAAGCTTCTCGGATGAGAAGCTCAAGCAACTTAAACAAGTCCAGACGCTTTTCTTTCCAAGCTCCTTAGACTATCCTATAGCATGTGGTTCCGTTACACTGAGCATGTTCTCCTTCAGTACAACCAGAAATCTTCTCTGTCGCCTCTGTGGTTCAATATATCCATTGTCCCACCTCTGCACATATCCAAACCATCTCAGTCTTGCCTCTGACTCCAAATCACTCAGCCTGAGCTGTCCATCAGATATACCATGACCCCTGACACTTGACTCCACCCACTCCACTCCGACTGGATTCTCTTTCATCTTTTGCAATGCTCTTTCTTCACTAGGAGGCATAGTCCTGCTCAGAGATTGTCAGTTCTTTCCCATAGCTGTAATGAATGCTTGATCAGCTTGAACCCTCTGTGCAGCTCTGCAAATCAGCAGTACGCTTCTTCATTCCTCAGGCACCCTCACTCTCTCCCTAACCTTAATTTTGTTGAAAACTTCCACTGCTCTCTGCCCCCAGACATGTCCATACATCCATAGCCTGGATGAATGTGAATGGACCAACCGCTTTTCCACTTCATCCTCTGAGCTGCTCTCTCTTCTGACTTAAAGATTCCCTGCACTTCCTCTCGGTTATCCATTGTTTTCTCTATTCTATTCATCTGCTCCTCAAAGTACTATTTCCATCTTCTCAACACACGCACTTCACTTTATTCATTTCCATCTCTATTCTTAATCACGGGTGCTGCACATCCTCTCCAGTGCAATCTCTCTGCCAAGCCAGTCGATCTTCTGTAACCTTGTCTTCAACTCCCCCAACACTATTAACATTCATATTCAAGATTACTCCAACTCCATTTCACTTCCTATCTACACTATGGTACACCAGTCTGATTCCATGAAATTGTCCTTCTTTACGAGCCCTATATTTGATTTGGCCAACATCTTACATCAGATCCTCTTGCTGGTGCAACCCTTTTCTTTTACCCTGGCTTGGGATGAGCACTAAGAGTCCCCTCATTCAACTTTATTGTATAGAACATAGAACAGGAAATTATAACACATTTCACCAAAGAGTTAAAGAAATCTCTTTGTCATGGACATAGAAAGTTGTCCCAGAGTGATCCCTGTGAGACACCTGGTGGGCAAATATAGACTTGACAAAAAGAAAAAAAAAAAGTCAAGAGGTTAACCTGTTAAACTCCAAGAGTCAATTCTGAGGTTCCTGCTCAAAAATAACATGCCCAAAATTAATACAGTATTTCTCTGCATGATGTCATGTCTCATGATGTGGGAGGTCAGTGCCACAGGCCTGTAATCCAGGGGACCTGGCGTCTTTGGTAGAGGGACGAGGCATGATGTTTTCCACAGCACTGCAACCCTCTGCAGACTCGGACTCAACATGAACAGTTTATGAAAGACTCCACAAAGCTGGGGCCACAGGCCTTGAGGAAGCGGGGACTCGCCCCTTCTGGTCCAGCAGACTTGCCTGAGTGGAGTCTCCTCATTTGCATCCGAACCTGGTCGTGAGTGAAAGTGATAAGTGGGGGAAGGGTGTCAGAGGCAACAGTGCTATGTATATGTATATATACATAGCACTGTATATATATATATATATGTATATATATACGGAACGGAGCAGTTGTCAGCCACCTCCTGTACATGGATGACATCAAGCTGTATGCCAAGAGTGAACGAGACATCGATTCACTGATCCACACTACCAGGCTATACAGCAATGACATTGGAATGTCGTTCGGACTGGAGAAGTGTAGTTGGATGGTAACAAAGAGAGGGAAGGTAGTCAGAACTGAGGGGATTGAACTACCAGAAGGCAACATTGCAGACATAGAGGACAGTTACAAGTACTTGGGGATCCCACAGGCGAATGGGAACCATGAAGAGGCCGCTAGAAAAGCTGCAACCACCAAGTACCTGCAGAGGGTCAGGCAAGTCCTGAGGAGTCAGCTGAATGGTAAGAACAAGATCCGGGCCATCAACACGTACGCCCTGCCCGTGATCAGGTACCCTGCTGGGGTAATAGGCTGGCCAAAGGAGGAGATAGAAGCCACTGACATAAAGACAAGAAAGCTCCTTACCATGCATGGAGGGTTTCACCCCAAGTCCAGCACCCTGAGGCTGTACGCTAAGCGGAAGGAAGGGGGCCGGGGACTGGTGAGTGTCAGCACCACAGTCCAGGATGAGACAAGGAACATCCAAGAATACATTGGGAAGATGGCCCCAACTGACCGAGTACTCAGTGAATACCTCAGACAGCAGAAACCCAAGAAAGAGGAGGGAGACGAGGAACCATCATGGAAGGACAGGCCCCTGCACGGTATGTACCACCGGCAGATAGAGGAGGTGGCTGATATCCAGAAATCCTACCAGTGGCTGGACAAAGCTGGACTGAAAGACAGCACAGAGGCACTAATCATGGCAGCACAAGAACAAGCTCTGATCACAAGATCCATAGAGGCTGGGGTCTATCACACCAGGCAAGACCCCAGGTGCAGGCTGTGTAAAGATGCCCCAGAGACAATCCAGCACATAACAGCAGGGTGCAAGATGCTAGCAGGCAAGGCATACATGGAACGCCATAACCAAGTGGCCGGCATAGTGTACAGGAACATCTGTGCCGAGTATAACCTGGAAGTCCCGAGGTCAAAATGGGAGATGCCCCCAAGGGTGGTGGAGAATGACCGAGCTAAGATCCTGTGGGACTTCCAGATACAGACGGACAAAATGGTGGTGGCTAACCAACCGGACATAGTGGTGGTAGACAAACAGAAGAAGACGGCCGTAGTGATCGATGTAGCGGTTCCGAATGACAGCAATATCAGGAAGAAGGAACACGAGAAGCTGGAGAAATACCAAGGGCTCAGAGAAGAGCTCGAGAGGATGTGGAGGGTGAAGGTAACGGTGGTCCCCGTGGTAATCGGAGCACTAGGTGCGGTGACTCCCAAGCTAGGCGAGTGGCTCCAGCAGATCCCGGGAACAACATCGGAGATCTCTGTCCAGAAGAGCGCAGTCCTGGGAACAGCTAAGATACTGCGCAGGACCCTCAAGCTCCCAGGCCTCTGGTAGAGGACCCGAGCTTGAAGGATAAACCGCCCGCAGGGGCGTGCTGGGTGTTTTTTTTTTTTTTTATATAGATAGATAGATAGATAGATAGATAGATAGATAGATAGATAGATAGATAGATAGATAGATAGATAGATAGATAGATAGATATTAAAAAAGGCACGTGATTTTGAAAGGGGTCATCTGGCTAAATACAGCTGTAGGTGGAACTGTCCAAATTAAGATCAGGATATGGTGTCACTCATGGGGCATTGGTATCAGTGACAAAAGAGACAGATAGAAAATAGAAAATCATGGAATTTCATTCCCATTCACTATGGCATTTAACTGCCATTCACACTGCTACTAATAATGAGGATAAAGAAGAAGGCAATAACAACATATGTTGACGTTGTTTCTTTGGAAAAATCTGACCAATTAAAAAATAAATACAAATTGTGTCTTTAAGCAAAGCCAGCTATCAACAATAGTCCATATTACTTTTTAAAAAAATAAAACACAATCTTATTCCTAATCTTTTCTAATAATGCAAGCCCATTCATGCTACAAAAACATGTGGAAGGCAGAAACTCATGGAAGCCTTTTGAAAATGTGTTATCAATAAGGAGAAGAGGAGTCAGGGAATGTCAATTCTTTCATGAAAATTGATTGGTTCCTATTTATTCACAGAAGTAAACACAAAGCCTACATGTTTGCCGTATTCACAGAGCTCAAGGAATATAATATCAAGTGACACTATGACACAAATCACACGAAAAATACAACAACTTACAAGGCCAACCGAGAACAGAAAAGATGAGTTGTTGATAGGTTTGAGGAAGCAACAAAAGGATCAGCGATACAGCTGTGAAAGCTGGCCATATTACTGTCAGCAAGATAACATCGGCTCCAAAAGCATACTCCGACACGCAACAGGCACTTGCCAAGATCAACTTGACAAGAAGCTCTGTGACGGATCGCTCGCTGTTCTCACTATTCACAGTCAGTGCTTTTATCTGCCCACCGACATCCAGCTTGAGGTAACGGACATGCAATGTGAATGTGATTTAGAAAATGAAGGATAAATTTGGACGCATTTGGAACTACTTACCTTTGTGAACATTTTTTTCTGTAATGAACCACAAAACTGCCTTCCAGGCTCAAACAAAAGCACCTCAGTGACATTCTGGCAGCTCCACAGTTCATTCATTCATAACATTGATGCGTGTGTAAAGGCAAAGAAGTGCCAAGTTTCAGGGGCAAGTTAAACAGTAAGTACTGTCTTCATGCAGAAATCTGCCTCAGAGGGTTTTCTTCCCTTACTGGAAAACAGTTCTCTAACGTTTCCTTAAATTTTACTTGAGCTGCATACATTTAACACAGGAAATTTATGTATTTCTATATTTTGACAAGTGTTTAGTCCATACGAAAACAAAAACATATCAAATTCCAAAGACATGCTGTTAGACACTGGCTTGCAAAAACATAGCTCACTAAATGCAAGTTAAAAAAATTGTACTTGCACTTCTTTACATTAAAAAAAGGTGAACTATTCGAACGCATTGTTTAAAAAAAAAAAGCCCTTATAGTTTTTGGTTGTCTGGCTCCCTTGATATCAAATTAGGCTCTTTGTGGCCTGCAAGTTAAAATGAGCTGGGTAAAGGTAAGTAGGTTAGGTAAAGGCTGGGTAAAGGTCTCCAGTTTGGTTTGAAGCAACATATTCCACTGATGGATTTTACTGATATCTGTTTAATTATTTAATTGAAGTTCAGAGTCCCTTTCGTGTCTGTCATAATGTTTTACAGTCTCCAGTATCAGTTGGCAGTATTTTTTTTAATCACTAGCGGTAACAGTAGATAATGTGTGTGTTTTTCTCTTGCTGTTTCCCTGATTCCCTCTGACAACATTTTTTTCTGCTAGCCTGGGCTAAATTACAAGTTAATAATTAACCGTTAAAGAAGTGTTCATTGTTCACTGACACCACTACTGCAAAAAGGGGGCTATAAAACTGACAGGGGCACAAGATGAAGGCACATAGTGAATCAAAAAATCTAATTAAATGAACAGCAGGGCAACCAGAGCTCCCATGATTTTCACTCCATAATTTCTACCACATTGATTTCATGAGTCACAAATGCCTCACTAATGTATATAGTAATGTTTTTAATGAATTTATGACACGTTGATTAACTATGACACATTTACATTAAGAATAGATGCTACAATATGTTGCATTTTGATAAAATCTAAAGGTTCAAACTTTTTAGCTTTTGATTTATCCTTGAAATTTCTTTTTCCATAAGGTGTACGCTGTGCTGGTTCTGTGTGACGGCTCCTTTGTAATAGGCTGATAAGGCTGAATATTATGTGCTTGACTGATAAAAAAATCATTCGATTTTATTATAGGTGCTTTCCACCATGTTCTTGTCTTTTTGCTACGCTTACAGATCAATGTCCAGTTTTTCGTCACCATCTGAGTCGTCGCCCGGTTCCTCTATTTTTATGCCTAGGCCGCTGTCCAAATCAGTATCAGCAAACAAGACCTTGGAGTTTTTTTGTGGTTTTCCATCATGTTTTTTGCTGCTTGAGGGTGGTTCCTCATCTTCCTCCTCGCTGTCCTCCCTGTTGTCTGGGAGAATGACCACCTCCTCCTTGGCACTGGGGTCAATGTCTGCCTTAAACCAGACAGACTTGTACCCCTCCTCCACCCGTCTCTCCTTTGTCAGGATGGGTTTTACTTCCTTCTCGCTGTCAGCCTTATCTGAGCCTACATCACTGGTGTCATCAGGCAAAAGGTCATGCAGTGGTGCAGAAGACCTTTCGATGGCCTCTTTGGTTGGAATATCCCATACTGATTTTGGTGTCTGTTCACTTTTTGTCTCTGGACCACTTGAGCCCGTGCTTCCTCCATCATCATCATCACGCTGAAAGGCTTCATTGGTGTACTGGATGCCCTCTTTTTGGCTTGGGCCTTGACCCAGCTGTGGATAGAACAACAGAAAGGGGAGAACATTTATAAACAAGAGGACTTGAAAGTGTTATTCACAACAAGCTGCTACATCAGTGTATACAATGAATATATATTTTCATGGAAAAGCATCAGAAACCCTTCCCTTCAGACTTGTCTTTGAATCAAGGATTCACAATGGTAAAACTGTGTCCTTACTATGACTTCCAGTAGACATTTTCTACACTTAGCTTGCTGTTTTGAATCTCCTTTAATGCTGTTTCATAAAGTAAACCCTAATGATGAGAAAAAATGACCTCAAATGCTTTAGTCAGGGAATGTATTTATTCAGCTAACAGTCTTCATTTTATTCTTACTGAGACTGACTGACACAAACCCTGTCTATTCATATTATAAATGCTCTTGTCCAATTGTAGATGTTGGACTGTATTGTAACACCGATTCAATATTTGCCCTAAATCTTACTGTGAACTATGCAGTCAACAAGAATTCATATAAAAGAGAAAGGGGAAGGGAAAGGGAAGTTACCAGCCAGAATCAAAGCAAATAACCCAAAAGGGCTACCATGATTCAGGGGGTTGGGAAGCTCATCTTGTAACCAGAAGGTTGCCGGTTTGATCCCCAGATTTGTCTGGCCTGGTTGTTGTGTCCTTGGGCAAGGCACTTCACCCTACTGCCTACTGCTGTTGGACAGAGGGGCCGATGGCGCGATATGGCAGCCTCGCTTCTGCCAGTCTGCCCCAGGGCAGCTGTGGCTACAACAGTAGCTGCCTCCACCAGTGTGTGAATGTGAGAGTGAATGAATAGTGGAATTGTAAAGCGCTTTGAGTGTCTGGAAAAGTGCTATTTAAATGCAATCCATTATTATTATTATTAAAAGCTACAGGTAAAACATTGCACACTGCTAAATCAATGTGGACTTCTTTATAGAGTGCAGAAAAATGAGCTAAAACAGAAGTGAGCAAAGAGAAATAATCAGAAGGAGGAGGACATATTTACAAAAGTTTTTTTTTTAATTGTGGGTTATTGTTGAACTAGCTTCAGAAAAATTTTCCTGAAGGACTGTTGACACCATATCTGATGGGAAGTTTCTTTCATCCACTGAAACAGACACTCTGACTTTGCATGGAGCATACCTGGGCCCTTCCTGTAGCTTCCATTAGATATTTGTTTCCCCAGTTTATCGTAGTCTTCCCATTGCTTAAAATGACCTCAAAATATTTTTCATATTTATGTTAATTCATCTGGTTGTTGACTGATATTCTGTGGGATGAATATTGAATACAGAATAGAATAATTAATTGATCCTCTGCTGTTTTTGAAAGTTTGTTTACTTACAAGAAATGAACAGTCTTTAATTGTTATGATAGTTTAACATTAATGGAGACAGAACGTCAACCAAAAATCCAGAAAAAAAACACACCCGGTGTGGGGATTTGGTGTTCTAGTTACCAAGCAGCCAAGATACCTACAGGATTTTGAGTTTCTGTAAAGAGCAGTGGGTCATAATCCCTCCACAGGTGTGACCAAACCTGGTGACCAGCTACAAGAAACATCTTACCACTGTGCTTGAAAAAAAGGGTTCCTAGTGTGAAATTATGCTGCAATTTAGCCTGAATCTCAAAGGTCACAAGGTGTATAAACATTAAACAAGTGAAAATAGTACAAATAAAATATTTCATAAGGAATCTTTTATCTTGTCCTTAAATCTGTTTAACTGAAACCAAGGTGGTCAAAAATGAAAATGTGTGAATAGTAAAGACCAACGTGTTGGAAAGGGATGAGTCTGGATGAATGTGAAAGTTCACCCACACCTAAACCTTAAACTTACGGAGCTTCGAAATATGTTGGCTTCATAGATCTTCTTCCAGTCTGCCTTCCCATTCTGCATGCGATGGGCAAGCACACCAATGACCACCAGACAAATTAACAGGAGAGCACCCAAGGTTGCACCCAGTGCTGCCATCTCCACTGTTCCATATTCACCAGATGGGTTGATGACTGCAGAAACAATAAAAAAAAAACCCTCATTAAAGAGTCTAAACCCTTTCTGTAAACTGAAGTGTTTTTCATCAAATGCTTTTTATTGGAGTGATAATTCTAACTGTAAATGTCAGATTAATCTTTGTTACTTGGAATGGACATTTTAGGCGAAACGTAGAAGTTTAGCACACTAAAGCTGTGGTTAAGTAACTTTAACACAAAAACTGATAGATTAAGACTGGTTTGATAAGGGTTGACTGCACATAGCTTAAGAAAAATGAAATGACAGATACAATATGTGGATTATAGATCTGCCACTTACTAAAAATGCCATGCTAAAAGTCCATACTGAACAAGTGGCGAGCTCAAAAATCAAGACAAAGCCAAGAACTGCAGTTCCTCAAGTGGCCACTTGAGACCTGCTAGTCGAACCCCATGAACTCCCCTGTTAAAACGCCTAATGCAGAGTTTTCTCCTTTATAACAACTCAGGAGAAAGAGATTTTTTTTTAATATCTCATCCACCTGGATAGTGGATCTGGGTGCTTGGCCACTCGATAAGTGTCCACTGCACCAGACTAGCTTCTCCTAGATGTAATCTTGTCTACTGTAAGTCAGTAAACCAGACCACACCGTTGTGTTTGTGCTGTTGATGCCTTTTGAAGGAATTTAAATGGATTATCTAACTAATAATAACTAATAATATGGCTTTCTCATGTATCCAAATTCTAACACCAAATAAGAACAAAGTTAAACAGCATGGCAGTAGCTGACATGCTAATACTAGTTTCAAAATGCATGGACAGATCAACATCCATCTATTACGCTGAGTATGAACTTGACACATTTTAAGCTTTCAGAACATATTGAAGATTTATTTGAACTAGTCTTTACTGCACTTTTTTTTCTTTCTTTATTATTTATTTATTTAGGAATAACTGCTGTGATGAATGAGAAGTATATGGGCCAATGCTTAATACCAACAATGAGACTTTAAAGACATTTTTATAGCTTTGGAACAATGTGAAAAAAGCCTTTAAAGGAAGTTAGAAGTATATTCCTGTCTAAAATAAGGCTGGATGACAAAAACAATTTAGTATTATTATTTTAGGAAGTTTATGATTTTTTTTAATTAAATAGAATATTCTAGCTTTTGGTGTGTGATTTTTTAAAAAACATTTTTAGTCTCAAAGGTTATCCAATTATTTTTTTTGTTTCCTGTGAATTTCATTTATTTTCCATGTACTACCCCTTTCCCCAAGGTCATTTCTAAAAAAACAAAAAACAAAAATAACAAAACAAAAATATGTGTGTGTGTTAAAATATGTGTTGGTAAATCCTTTGTTTGCCTGGCAATGATTCTTCTTAGATTTACTGCTTGTTTGTGTGTGTGTGTTTTTCCCCCCCAAAGGACCACATTTGATCTGATGAAGAGTAATGGGTAAGCACCTGGTGGTGCCTTGCTGGGAGTGGAGAAACTTTCTTCAGGGGTCAAAGTGGGATTAATGGCTGAAGAACTGTCTTCAGTGGATGCAGCAGAGTTAGTGGTGCTCTCACTGGGGCTGGTCGTTGAGACGCTGGTGCTGGTTGTGGATTCACCTGTGGTTGTTGTGGTCATAAAGTCTGTAGTAGTCTGAGGTAAACTGGTGGTGGTGATACCTGGGAGGAGAGCACACTTTGAAGCTTAGTGGTTTTACCTGTGTCTTCATGTTCTGCTTTAGATGTCTATACACGGCCGTTTTAGCGTTCTTGAAAGGTCTTTGCAAGCCACATGGACATGAATCTTGATGCATGTAGCTAATCCTTGTTCAGTCTGGGCCAGGATATAGCTGTTATTCTTCTGCTTTCTGTCTTAATGCCACACTCCGCTGGATTGGCCATGACAACTCAAGGACACATCATATAGCCAGGTTCTGTGGCCTCAAATCAACAAGACTTTCTTCTTTGTTGGAGTTCCAAACATTTTACTGTGCACATATTACTTCCATATATTCCATTTGGGTTGGTTTGTCGAGTGCAATTGCCGTTAAGATCAGCGCCATTTCAAGAAAGATTCCTATTTGGTGGGCAAGTAGACATATATCATAATTGCAGTCGCACTGCAAGATGGTCATCCTAAACTTCTGACACCATCAAAAGTTCATCCAGGACGGTCTTTGGTTGTAAACCAACTTTGAGCATAAGTATGGTGTGATAGTCCATGATGTGGGTCACTGTTTTAGAGTCCCAATTCTTTCACATTGTCCCTCTCTCATCTGGGACATTCAAAACGACACTCTAAATATTAGTATTATAAGTTATTCAGATTGGGTGCAAGTAAATTTTCATCATATTTTTCTTTTGCAAGACCTTGAATCACGTTTAAGGCAAAGTTTTTAAGTTACTGTCACAAACAGAGAAAATCAGATTGACAGGGGGCAAAAAAAAAGAAACTTGCATTTTAAGTTTAAAGGGGTACAACAATGTACAGTAGAAATCAATCCAATAAATAAAAGTGGGACCCCCCCCCCCCCCCCCCCCCACACACACACACACACACACAAAGACAAAGAAACCCTCCTTAAAAACCAACCTTAAAAAAGAACAAAGAAACAAAGAAATAAAGTGAAAGAGGGATAAACTTATAGGGACTCCTGTTGCTCAGGAGTTAGAGTACTTCGTTTACCATCTGAAAGGTCAGACTCTTCTAGTCCACATGCTGAAGTATCCTCAGGCAAGATACACTAGTACATCCTCTGGAGAGGGAGTGTGTGTGGATATGAATAGATAGTACTGTATAAATATGTGTGTGGGATTGGGTGAATGGGACTTGTGGTAGAGCTTTGAGCTCTGACTGAGTAGAAAGGTGCTATACAGGTATCAGCCCATTTGTTGCATTGACAGAACAAGTGGAGTCAGCAGCATATTGTGGAAGGTTTCATTTACCTAATTTCACCTCCACTGACAGCTGAGCTGTGGCTGTTTCATCATTGGTTGAATCTAGTGCCAATACCTGAAAGTTCAAAGACAAAGTTAAATGCTTGATAAGACACTTGCTCACTTCATCAGTCATTTTAACTTTAACTAGACTTGTAGACTCACTTCCAGGGACAGGGTTTCCTCTGGGAGTTCCTTAGTCATGAATAAGAAGCCGTTAATGATGGAGAATTCACTCCTCCCCTTAATGGAATAAGTGATGTGGGGATTCAGACCCTGTTTCAACATATGTAGGAAAAAAAGTTGGTGCTGAGCATGAAGTAGATTGAAAACTCCCAAAAGACTTTGTTAGTAATCAAACAAACTCCCAATGGAGTAGTTTGCCACTAAACTGCATAATGTCATGAAATAATGTATAAGTCTCTCCATCAGTGAAAATAACTACATCATGTCTGGAAACAGTTGACAGAATGGCTGGACATGCACCACTGCTGGCTGTTACCAAAATGAGCTTTCACTTAACAAACTTGTACATAACAAAAGTCAAACAGTCTTGCTGGAACATTCTTTTGTTTTTGAACAAATAATCAATACAAGCATTTGTAAACTACATTTAAATGGCATTTCAGGAAATTTACAAAAGATGCTAAGGAAACATTAGGAAATGGATCATTGAGACATGGAACTGTTAGCTCTAATTTCCCACTTCCATTTCCATAAAAAACTACAGAGAATAAAGAAACACAAGTCAAACCTAGAAGAAGAATAAGTTTGGGAACACAGCCTATGAGCAGGTATCATCCATCCATCCATCCATCCATCCATCCATCCATCCATCCTTTCACCTCTTGAAACACTTGTTTCACCTAGTCACATTGGTGTTTAAGGGTTTGAGTAACTGCATTTTACCGCTGTGGCAGCATAATCTTCATCTGTGGCAATAATCTGCAGTGGCGTGTCCTTGTTTGTCAGATCCATCGCCACGGCACCTACTGAAGAGATGACTCCTTCATAATGATCTTTCTGAAATTTTGGGGGGTGTAAGCTTTCGACTTGGACACTGATTGTGATGGTAGTGGTGGCAAACTGATGAGTGTTCACCTTCTGACTGGCCTGTGAAAGAAAAACACAGCTGAAAACATCAGGATTGTATAATACTGAAAATTTCCTGAGATTAACCTGACAAAGAAATTCATACATTTAAATTATTGATGTAATAATTTAATAAGATTTTCTGCCAATTTTATGTCATGTTTAGGGACCAACAGACTGCCTGTCTGCTCTTTGTAGGCCGATTCTCGCTTCAGTTTGGGAATGAGAATCGGCCTCAGGTGGAGGACATATAGCAGAATGTGGCAGCATTGGAAGTAATGCAGATGTTGGACTGACTGATTTACCAGACTGAATTGGCCAGAATCTGAGTGATCTTGTGAACATCAACAATAGGCCTCTCTGGGATAGTTTAAGTTGGGTTTTCTTTTTTGTTTTTGTTCTTTTTTACTGTTTTGGTTACATCCTGCATCTGTTTACTTACATCTATTGAAAAAATCCAGTTTGATTACAGTTTTTAGCACAAATTACACCATCATTTGATAACAGCAAGAGAATATGTTGTGTTTACTAGCACTGTCAAAGTGATCGTCCCCAACACATCAGCTGGCTCCAGCATGGTAATGTTCCCCGTGTTTGAGTTGATCTCGAACAGACCAGCATCATTTCCTGCAAACACAGACAAACTAGGCTTCTTCTTTCTGCTAATAACCAACAACTCCGCAATTGTTTGTTATAATTCAAGTTATATACCACTTAGGAATGAATATGTTATCTCCTCATTTATTCCAGAGTCTCCATCAATGGCGTACAGAGGTCCTGGTTTCAGCGGTAACACTCCAGGCTGCGAAAGCAAAATCACAGTTATGGCCTCAAAGTGTTTATCAGGTCGTCCAACGGCATTTAAAACCTTCTCATTCATTAACAATATTAAAAGCTAAAATGATAAAATACCCCTCTATATAATACTTTATATATGTATATAATACATATAATTACTACAATGGGAGTAACTCACCTCCTGTTCACCAAGGACAACAAATCCAGTATAGCCGGTACTCTGGCAAATTACATTCTCGCTCATGTTATGTGGGGTGCATGGCTGGAACCATGGCGGTCTGTTGTCCCCATCTAAGATAGTGACTGCAATAGTTGTGGTGGCACTATATCTTTCTGGTTCTTGTGTGTCCTAAAAAATGTCGGAAGAAGAAACATCCAAATGCCAGAATGAAAAACCATAGGTATCCTCCAGAGTTAGGAGGAAACTATTATTGTGTATAATCAGAAATGTTGACTACTCACCAGAACTTCCAATACCAGCTGCACATTTTTGACTTTTTCATAATCAAGGCGCGCATTAACAAGAATAACTGCACTAGTCGGTGACTGCAGTCTAAAGTAATCCTGCAGATATGAAAAAGGAAATAAAAATGTTTAGATCACTGTGCATCTTTGACCTTACTCTGGTCAAAGATGCTGGAACTAATATCTGCTGTCTCATGTGAGACAAAAGAAAAAAGTCTTACAGATTCAGGTGTGAGTGTATAGTAGAGCGTGGGGTTGTCCAAGTCTTTGGCAGCGAACTGACCCACAGTGGTCCCTATAGGTGCTATCTATATAAAAAAAAAAGTACCACTAAATAAGGTACATTTAAAAAGAAGATATGAGGGCTATCTACTCGTGCCACAACACAAAAATTAATAAATAGATTAAAGAATTACAAAGACAAATAATAACTTCTCTAGTATTTCAACCCTTACCTCACTGACTTGAACATCGTACGGATTTTTATCAAAGCTGGGAGGGTTATCATTCAAATTGCCAATGACTACAATGATGACGATGTTTATCTGGAAACAGATTAAATTGACATTAGTGTATCAGATAACACATGACCATTAAGTACAAGCAAAGTCTGAGTCTGTGAAAAACACACAGCTGAGTGAAAAACTGAAGACGTTTATTGTTAACCCTGCTCAGCGTGTTTAAAGGCAGTTTTACCGTCAGTCCTGTGGTTTTTTTACACGTGATGCGGACCGGAAAACTTTTTTCAGTCTGCAAAGAAAACAAATTTTATACGATTTTACTCTTAAGCAGTGCAGAAATTACACAGAGACGAGTTTCAATCTTATTGGTATTATTAGTCATGACTGACAGTACCTCATAGTCAAACACCTTTGCAGCTGTCAGCTTGTTTCCATTAATTGAAAATGGGTTTGAGTCTGCAGCTGGAGGAGTAAATTCAAGGGTCACATCTGGCTCGACAGTTATTGTCTCAACAACGTCACCTATTCCGTTGTTTTCTGGAAACTGCACACTTGAAGGAGCCGAACAGACTTGTGGGAGAAGAAAAAAGATGTTCTAATTAAAGAGACAGACCATTAACACATTTATTAATTACGGTAACATTTTATTAAGTTATTAACACAAGTTAATAGATGTCTACCGGTTTTACTTGTTTTTATGTATACAGAGAAAGTACTAAAGTAATCTGTAAGCAACTTGACAGTTATGTGCATATCTCAAAGGCAGACTTAGAATTCCACTATTTTTCACTGGCTATAGAACTATTGAAAAATAGTTTAGAAATTGTTGCAATTGCTCAGAGTGTCTTCCATTTGGTTTCCATTTGGTTGCCTAAAGGCTTTATATACTGGTGCTTCAGCTAGGATGTTAGAAACTCTTTTAGAGTGATTTTTGAATATGTCTGTTAGATTATTCCCCTTATTCCACAATAATTGAGGCCTATGTGTACCAAGAAACATTCATTTCTGGGAGCACAGTGGAAACTGCTCTGAGTGAAAGTGATTTTATCACCTCGCCTTCATGTTTGTCTCAACAGACAGTTTACAAAGCAGTAGAATTTGGAAAAAACTGTGTAGTTTCCTGAAATGTTGACAGATGTGGAGGAGCACAAGGAATAAACAATCACAATAAAACTAGTACAGTTTAAAATATTGAATAAGTCAAGTTAGTTTAATAAATACTTAAAGAGTTGCAAGCTATAAAAAACAAAAAAGAAATGTAAAAATGTAAAAAAATGCATCAAACAGCGTGTCTGTTGGCTTCTAGACTTTTGACCCCCTCCCCTTTCTTTTCTTTCACTCATTTCTTAGCTCACAGGCTTTCACTAGCTGTCCAATACACACTGATAACAACAACAACAACAACAACAACAAATGGTAAATGGCCTGCAAATACCACTGAACACACTGTTATGCAGCCCATTATTTTTTTTATAGGAACAGAGATCAACAGTCAGGTAAACAACAAGTGAAACAACAGAGATGGATACTCACTGGTCTGAGCCAATGTCTGAAACGGAATCAGAAGGATGAAGCAGAGGAGTGTTGTCGCAGTGAAGTGTGGATAAATATTCTCCATGTCGTTGTCCGACTGTGTCTTCGTCAGTCCCGACTGATCTGCCTCTCGTCTGTGTCGATCTGCTTGCGTTTATGGCTGCACTGGACTTTTACCCATCATAAAACCCATTACATGTATTCCTGTTTGCTGTGAAGTCATATAAGGTCTTTTTCTGTGACTAATTGTCTTTTATTTGACAAGATTGACATGACGATGCATGTTAATATTGTTTGCACATCTGCAGAAGTGATGATAGTATTTGAGATCATTAAATTATGTATTCCCTCATCTGCTATTCCTTAACTTTAGGACACTCAATGTGTCCTATCGCAAGGTCATGTGTCTTGATTTGCATTTATGGTTGACAACAGTGGGATAAACATAACACATACAACACGCCTAGTACAGAGGCCAGTACAGTGGTATTAAGACTTTTCAGTTGTTAAACACTTTATACTGAATTTGACTAATATTATATAAATAAAAGCCTTTTTAGGGCGACCGTGGCTCAGGGGGTTGGGAATCGCATCTGTAACCGGAAGGTCGCCGGTTCGATCCCTGGGCTCTCTGTCCTGGTCGTTGTGTCCTTGGGCAAGACACTTTACCCTACTTGCCTACTGGTGTTGGCCAGAGGGGCCGATGGCGCGATATGGCACCCTCGCTTCTGTCAGTCTGCCCCAGGGCAGCTGTGGCTACAACCGTAGCTTGCCTCCACCAGTGTGTGAATGAATAGTGGTATTGTAAAGTGCTTTGGGTGCCTTGAAAAGCGCTATATAAATCCAATCCATTATTATTGTCCCTATTAATCCATACACAACCCATAATTAGACATGTTTGTACTTTATAGGAGCCCCCCTTTGCGAACAGATGACTTTGTCCACTTTTATGTGTTAGATGCCTAAAAGACTGTAAGTACAAGAACGAATGAAGCAGAATAAAAATAAAAACAGTTCCTTGAATGTTCACTTGATGCTGCAAAAATACGTCAGCCCTCATAGACTCACATGATGAAATGTCCAACTTTACAGCAGCAATAACCACATTAATACCCTGGTCTTTATGGCTGACTATCCCCTTTATGGCAGCTGGACAGTGTTTATTTTTTAATAACCCAACAGTTTCAATTGCATTTAAGCTTGAAGTTAGGGTGTCCTGAAGGGTGGCGTTTGAAGGGATGTCATTTAGGCTACTATTTCTTATAAGGGCTTTGCCTTGGTTCATTTCAGTCACACAGCTGGACCTCTTGCCTGTGTTTGCTATATGCAATTTGGAATATTTAATATAGTCATCTAAAATAAATAATAATAGTAATAACAATAATAAAAAGGAGAGGAAGGAGAAAAAAGATAATAAACTCCAAGATACACTATTTTAAATTAAAAACAAAAAATATTTTCAACTGACTGGGTTTTTTGTGTGTTAATATGATCATTAATATATTATTTTAAATGCTATTAAAAAGAGAGTGCCTTGGAGTAATTTGCTTTTTGGCTCATCCAGATAACAAACAGATCAGTTTCTGCATTGATGACGCATCTATCTATCAGTTCATCCATCTGTTCATGCCTCTGCAATTCACAAGAACTTCTACTCCTCCTAGAGCAGAGGTCAGCAATGACATGCGGCTCTTTAGTGGGTAAAGAGCCACATGCAGACCCACTGGTTAGGGTTAACCTGACCCTATTAATAATACATATACTATATGTGTGTATGTAATATCCTCTCCCAGTTACACCCATCATCCACCCGTTGGTCTCCCATTGCATCGTTCCTGACACCTGTGTGTGTCTGTTGTTTTGTAGAAGGAGCTATAAATTTAAGAAAGGAATATATAATTGTGCTTTATGTTTTTCATAGCGCTTCTCGAAAAAGACTCCTGCCATTAGAACTGGTCCTGTTACATTTCAGATGCATTATTTATCGATGTGTTCCAAGCATTTTTTCATATCCATACCTTTTTTAATATGAATATTATTTACGCTTTAAAGATGACAGCTGTTCTTACTGAAGAAAATTGAAGTTGGAGGTTGAAAACAAGCTGCATTTTTAAATTAGAAGTGAAATTTAAATTCAAGTTGCTTGAGTTGAGCTATGTGTAAATACAACATGCACACCATGACTTGGATGGTTGGAGGAATTTTTTTCTATGGCTTTGCGTTCAGGAACTGATCCTCCTGAGAACGGAGGTAGAAAAATATCTTTCAATAAAAATATCTTTCTTTAATTTTTTGTGATATGTGCGTCCACCACAGAGGACATACATGAACAGGCTGGGTCTCAGCACGATATCAAACAGACTTCAAAACCCTGACATGAGCCTTTAAGTTTTCATTTAGCGCCACCTTCAGGACAAGTTATTGCAGCACAATGCATTCTTGTATGCACAAATATCAAATCCTGCACATAATTATGAAACACACTAGTCACTGAAAAGTACTTCATAAAACATATTTAATAACAAAGTGATGTGTTCCCACACTAAATAAGATAACAGCTGCATTTACACACATTTATTCAGATCATCAGTTTCCAACATTTTCCAACTAACATCACATTGGACCTCCTCATCTCACTGAGTCTTCTACAGGTCGGTGGGCCAGTTGTTGTAGACAGACGGACACATGTACTGTTTCAGCAGCAGATTCACTTTCTCCGTGTCTGCTCCCACCGCACTGTGAACAAACACGGCATAAAAAACATGCTGACACGTGCGGATAAAAACACAAAGAGCCATTAATGAAGAAAATATAAACTCTCTAATGATGTCTGCTGAACTAAAACCTTTATTACTTTATAGTAGCGGCACACCGTAACTATCTCCAGTTTTATATATTAGTATGTATCTAATTTTACATCTCAATGTTTTATTAAGAACAACGCTTCCAATTCATTCAAACCATGTCATACACTTTACTCTGCTACGCCATAGTGCTTTTAATATGAAAATACTACAGGAAGTGTGAAATTTCACTCAAAACGTTCAACTTGCCACTAAGTTGAAAATCCAACCAGGTAGATTGTGAAAAACAAAAACCCAAACACTTTATTTCATAGTTTTTTGCGAATTCTACTCAGCTGTTTTCTTCCATTGCTGATTAACTGTAGTCAATGAAACTCAGCACTTCACAATAAAAGCCAGTCAGGGAAAGACTGTGTCAGTAAAAGATCCGAAAGTTAATTAAATTGGAAGTGAGGTGACACTAATACCTGAATGAAAACAGTGTTACAGAAGAACGACAGCAGAGCACGGAGTGCAACACAAACCTGTTGTTGGAATTTGTGCTGTGGAGAATTATTCAGTGCTCATATTACTTCAAACTGTTCCTGTTTCTGCCTTTATTTGTTCGTCTCTTATATGCTTACTACTTTTATTTGAGACCTATCTTTAAAAAGTTGGAGATAACTCTTGTCTGATTTTGATGCATAAAAAGCGAAAAGTCAGCTTAGAGGGACTGCTGTGTATGGAGTCACAAGTTTTTCCATCGTTAGTGTTAGAATATGTTTCACTGTTCTTATAATGTGCCTGTCACATGTCGCACCTCTTCTTTATGCCTTGCATGCGGCGCAGAAAAGCACAGATTGAGGTGTGTTTGGCTTTAGAGCGCAGAAACTCTGAGTATCTGTTTGAGAACTCGATGTCTCCCAGCTGCCTCCTGCGGTCTAGACCTGAAGACATCAGCTGCCTGAAACACAATCACATTATCATTCATCTCAGTTTTATGTTTACCTGTATATGATTTTGAATGTGCACAATTTTATCTACAATAAAAAGGAAATGCATCACTTATTACACAAATACTGTTGACGCTTTTTGTACAGTGGAAAAAAAGATGTTAGAGCTGACACTGATGCTCCTCGTCCACTTAAAGTAGCCCAATGCTAATGGAAGACAGTTGTGAGAGTCATGTCAGTGAGCTATACAATAAGCTGAAACTCATTGCAAAAATGGCTCCAAAAAGTAGAGTAACAGCAGCAACGGTTAGGTCTTATTGCAAAATCTCACTCTGTGTATATGAGATCCAATCCCACATTTAAGTGAAGAATCACTTTTAATGTAAACTCACCTGAGTCTGGCCTCAACCAGAGCATCTGCAGAATTTGCTGACAGAGACCATGGTGCGTTCAGGGGTCTGATTTGAGTCAGGAATTCTTCCACTTCATCCTGGTCCCTGAGGTTACATGAAAGGAAGATGAACATTTCAAGAACATTTCTGAACTCTGTTGAGGAATCATAAATCTTTGTATAATAATTATAATTATTATCTTATAATTTCAGATTATTGAATTTTAGCAAAATCTGAAAAATTTGTTTGGGGATGGAACGTTACCTGACAGGAAGTGATGTGATGAGGTGGAGGAAGGAAAACAGCAGGAAAACCTGAGTGACGCTGATGGATGGCATCATGAAGATGGTAAAGATGATAATCTCCTTAGAAGGCAAGCAAATGATTCAGACTTTCTTCAGTAAACTTAGGTTTGTTTAACAAAGTTCTCCTTGTGACCTGCGTCTCATCCAACACATCTGGAACAAACTACAATATCACTGGACCAAAATAATCCTGATTCAGAGCAAATTAACTGTTTATTTCTTTCTTCATACCATCCTCTCGTTCTTTCTTTCTGAAATCTAACTTCTTTTAAAATATTCTTTCAGTGTATGTCTCAGACAGCAACAATGTTTAAAACATGCCTGTTGATTACTGCTTTTATTTACATGCGCAGTGGAAATAACTGGATGGATAAAACAGGAATATAAATGCAAGTCTTATTGAAAAGTGGGTACTTACAGGATAGGTACTATGGACAAAACTGAAATTTAGGAAAAACTGACAATCCTCTCCAGTAACACCTTCAATTAACCAACACATCTTTGCGTGCAAGAATATCATATGTCAAAATGTTCAAATTGAGAAAAAACAAAACTGCTTAAAATGCTGCTTTATCAAAAACAATGATGTCTCTTTGAGCTTTGTGGTGAGCGAGAAGCTAAACAGGCATCGCTGTTTCAAACAAAACAGGAAAGCTAAGAAATCATTTGTGGCTAAGATGGTCCGCATGATCAAAACAAGGCAAGACAATGAAATTACAAAGGAAACAAATCAAATGCAGTGACTGTTACTTCTGTAAAGAAAATCCAACTGCATTAGATCTATATTTAGGTCTGGCTCAGCATTAATAGATCTCTTTCTTTGCACTTCCAAAAGGAAAGCTTAAATGAACACACTCAGTACAGTCAATGCCCTTTGAGACTCACCTGCACTGATCCTGCTGAAATCAACCCCGCAGACTGATGTCGAGCTCCGCACCACATCCTTTTGTACCTCCTCAGGTATCGACCTCTGCCAGACTTCACTCTGATTTTACAGTTCTGATTATTTATTCTGTCAACAGATTAAGTTTGCAGTTGGATTTTCCAGCTGCGGGTTGGCTTGTTGACATCCTGAAATGTTAATGATATGGGATCGACCATCCTTAATGAGCTTTAATCACCTGTGAGAGCTGCATCCTGTTTGCTCACATGAAATTAGCAACACGTCACTGCTGAGTATTGATCGGCAAACACACACATTTCAATCTTTTTTATTATTGGGATTTGTGCTTCTGTTTGCTTCAGAGACAACTAGTAATTAAGACTTACTCCAATAACAATGTACAAACATTCTTGTTGTTGCCCATCTTGAAGAGCAGTGACATCATGCCCGGGCCTCTGGTCGATTAATGCTTCTGTAAATCTGAGCTTTTGGAGTTTTTTTTATTCATAGTTAAATGCAATAAATTTGAGATGGGAAGTAGAGGCCTCTCTCTTCTGGAACCCTTTACGTTTAGGCTTAAAACATTTCTTTTTGATAAAGCTTTTATTCAGGAGTGAATCATGTTCTGCATACTAATGTACTCCTATCATCATTATGCTGAGCCTTAGCTACTGGAAATCATTTACTAGTGTCAATCTTAGGTCACCAGCTGGAAGTGGCCGGCAAACAATCAGACCCACTCCTCGTAACTGTGACAATTACAGATTTATTTGAAAATAAATTGCAATGACTCTTTTCCTTATCTGTCCATTGGGTGTTACAAATACATAATAAGAATAGCAGAAACATCGAAAAGCTAGAAAGTCAAGTATGTTGCTGTTCATGGAAACCTCTTAAAAATCAATAAGGAGAAAAGTGGACCGAGTGTGGATTTTATTCCATGAAAATGGATAATATCCTATTTGTTCACAGAGGTAAATGGGAGGCCTCTGTGCTTGGTGTGGTCACAGAACATTTCAGTGCTCAAGGAATATAATATTAAGTGACACTATGAGACAAATCATGGCAGAATGCTTTTCGCCATGATTTGTCTTATTGTTTTATTTATGGGGCAAAATGCATATAGGTACTTTACACTCCATTGTTAAAGTCCTATGATGCTTAGCTACTGTTCACATGAATTAATAGCATGCTGTCTTCATGTCAGTCTGTACATTTGGTCTGGATCTGACACTACAGACAAGATACAGGCACATCTTAAAACTTCCTTTCATTGCTGAAATAATAGAAAAGGCTGTTTGGACACAAGCAAGGAAGGCACTGGAGAAGCACAATATTCTTGCCAACTTTCAGTCGGCTTTTAGAAAGTTACACTCTGTCCTTAAAGTTTCACCATTTCAATCATATGGTAGGGATATCTGGATCTGTCCTAAAATGGTTCACCTCAGAACACTTTTGATTTCAGTGAGAAAATTTTGGTGAGATGTAATTGGATTTTCATGTGGTCGGATCGGTTTTAAGCCCCTTGTTATTCTCAGTATATATTCTGCCATTAGGCCTTATCATTAGTCATTTTAAAATTATTTCCTATCATCTGCATGCAGATTATATCTAACTGTACATTTCTTTTAAAATTTGTGAATTGGAAAAACGATCTGTTCTAATGGACTGGGCAATCAATGGTTGGATGCCAAACAATTGTCTGCAGCTGAACACATACAAGACTGAGTATTTAATTCTTGCTTGAGAGAGTATTAAGCCCCAAATTATACAACATCTAGGTCCCTTCTCCAGCTACTGTTTGGAATCTTGGGTTAATTTTTGATGAGTCTGTGTTTTTTGATGCTCATACCAAGTCTTTGACCCGCTCCTGCTTTTTTTCATTTAAGAAAGATCACTAAACTCAGGACTGTTGTCTCCAAAGTTAAATTGGAAATGCTTGTTCATCCTTCAGCTCCTCTAGATTAGATTCTTGTAATGCTCTTTACTTGTCTGTCAAAGGCTCCTTTATCCTCCTAGGACCTGACGTCCACATACATGTGGACATCACATTTTGGGCTGTCTAGACCAAAATACTAATTTTACTCTACAGGGGCCTGATATCCACTTACGAGGACATTATACTGCCACAGTTCTATTGAAATGTAAAACGAACGTCCTCTTATGTGGCTCTCATTTATCTCAGAAACAAAAATCAGGCAAAAAAAAGAAAATCAGGTAATTCTTTGTTTTTATATTCATCGGAGCCCAAATAGCAAGGAGAAATTGAGGAGATTAAATCACCTTCAACCACCAATGTACCTGTGGCTTCTTTTAAAATACACCTGAAAACTCATATTTAGACAGGCATTTGAGTAATGTTCTTTTGTAATATGATGTTTTTGTCTATATATTAATTCCCTGTAAATCACTTTGCAACAGATTCCTGGCTTAAAAAGTGCCACACAAATAAATTTTACGTACCATTATGAACAAAACAGTTTCATAATATTTCACATAGAATAGCCATACTTTTTTTTTTTATTATTTGGTTGCAATATTAGAGTAATGCGTTGCTCAAAAACACAGGGATGCTTTTTTTCAGGTTAACTATGGGTGACTGGCTCTACACACACAGGTTGTGCTGACCCTGACAGCACACTCTCCTCTACACGTCTATATGATCAGCCATGTTAATTCTGATTTGTTTCCTAGAGGCCGAGACAAACTGCATAACTCTGAACATGAAGTGTTGAAAATATTTTATTTGTTGATAATGCAACAGCTACAGCAGAAGGTATAAGTTACAGCTCAGATTACAGCTAGAGGTCGACTGATTCACCAGATCAAACTAGTGTTCAGTGTCAGATTGAACTACAGTGTTGGAGATTATATTAATAATAATTAGTAAGCAGGAGAGCCTTTAAATGAAACAGTGCTTCACATAACTGGAACAGGGCTGGTTAAAAGAATGCTCAAAATAGACTCAGTGATATGAAAAGAATGGACACTTAGTTTTTATACACTATTAATCAGAAAAGTAAATACGATTAATAAGTGCTAAAAATACTGCTTGCAGTTCATTCTACATGTTTAACAACACTATGACATGGTTACATCTGCCTCTATAGATTCAAATATAATCACTTTCTCTGGAACTCCCAGTTACATCACCATTTTATTTTTCTTTGCAACATGTTGATCATCATGCAACTATTACATGACATGTAAATGAATTTTAAGCTTTTAATAGTATTCAATGACAGACACAAAGCAAAACATGCACTGATGACCTGATGTCTTCATCAAAGGCATCAACAAAAAAGAAAGAAATGCAACACATGTATTCCAGATAGATACTTGTGAAATCTATCTGCACCAACAATGCATCCTCCACTACTGGTTTGTTGATGAGTCAGAGGTTTCACACACAGCTTCTTGACCCCATTCAGGTATTTTTTTTTTTTTTTAAATGCACTGATTGTATTCACAACTGTCTTTGTGCATACCCCACTAAGCCCAAATTAGCAAGTGTGAGTACTACTAAGTCGACAGATAAAGTCCTATGATTACAGATTCAGTGCTCACTACCTAACAAAGCCTTTCCGGGGTGATTTCTCTCACTGTGTTTGCAGTGTAATCCAGCATTGTGCTAGGTTGGACAGTTTTGCTACATTGCTCGTTAAAAACTATGCTTGCAAGACTAGCTACTATGGCTGGCTAACTATGTGTTAGCAGTAAGCTCAGCGGCTATAGTATCAATCCAGTACTTTCAATTAATGAAAACAAGCAAATTAATTTACCAATTTCTACTTTGACTAATAAATAAAGCTATAATTATGGAACACATTTTAATAGTTGGCTAAATGCAAATATATATTTGTTTCGGTCATCAGTCGACCTCTGTGGATAAGTTTTAATGTATTTGGTTGGTGGCTTTTTTAAGGGGGTGTTACAGCAGAGTAACTATTGATTTATACAACTTTAAAAGCTAAATCAGGATGTGAAAGGCAGCTCAGCTGAAGGTCTTCAGAGGTCTATTTAATTCCAGTTAACACAGGCCTGTCCTTAGAACCCAGTTTACCAGCTTTCCTAAATCATGGATGTTATCCCATGTATTTTGGTTGGTTTCAAAGGTTGTGGAGCTCTGAAGACCTGTGGCCTGAGTTACATCTATCACAGACACAGACAAACTGCTACATCAGTGAACCCCTGCTGGTATTCGGTCCGATTAACAAGAATAAATCTGAAAGCTGATTGGTAGGTGTTGCAGTTTATCATCAGCTGCTACTGGGTCCCTTCTCCATCAGTTTGAGTCCAGCTCAACATGGGTGGAAAGGAAACAGGTGCACTGGTAAACATACAAACACCATCTACAGTCTGAGATTCCAGTGCTGATGCTCATCTTCCTTTCTCTGTTAAATTTCCACGTTACTGATTCAAACAGTTATTCTCTGGGACGATCATGATGATTCAATACAATAATAACAGAAATATGTCTATATAAGAATTAGGCAGACCTCTCTTGAAACCTCACAAAGAATTTCACCATGAAGATGGCTAACATAACAGTTAAGGCTGCTACATTTCTTCATTTTCTACATCGAAAAATCTTGTGCACACAGTGAGCAGTGGCTACAGAGGCCTTTGGGCTACGACATGCTCAGCGATGTTTGCTGAAGGTTTCTAGAAATGAAAGAGACTGGTGTGTGAATGTTCTCTCTTTGTGGCCAAATTGAACTTTACAAAGAAGTTTTCTTCAACACAGCCACAGTTTAGAAAAACAAAACCATTTCTCACAGTAAGTAGAGCATTTAACCACAATTTTATTTACCAAGAAAACTCAAGTATGTGTGGATTAAACACTTACAGCCTTCCCTTTCTTTAGGGAAAGTTTTTGTTGCAGTGTTTCCCTAACCTTTTCACCTGTGATGCTGTGAAAGAAGACACTCTTAACGAAATACCCCTTTGCCAGTATTCCAAAGATTGTGCGTTTCTATTAGGCAGTGTCTAACAGCAATTCAGATTTTTCTTAGGCATAAATTCTGTCTGGAATTATTTCATGTTCCTGCACTTCAGGAACAGAAGTTTTTACAGAGCAGATTTCATCTGTGACATTGACTAGTAATGCTGACATCAGAGCTTTAGCATATCATCTAAAGCAGGGTTGCAACGGCTCATACACACTTTAAACTAACTGAACCCATAGAGTTGAGCACAGGGTGCTTAGGTAGTATAGAAATGGGAGTTTGGCCTTCATAGAGCCTCTCACAGGTTAAACGCAGCACCTAAGATGAGTCCGACCTTCATACAATATCAATACGGGACTCCAGTAATGCTGTTGTGACTTTCAATGGGAACATACTACAGAGAGTATTGCAGGAGATTAATCCCTGTAGCTTTGGACTATGTGTTTCATCCACATGACATTGTTTTTTAGCTGTCTGCATTCTTTTGGCCATTTAATGTCTCACTGTGAGGAACAGCTTTGAAAAAAACAAAACAAAAAAACCCAACATAAAACAAACAAAAAACTGCAATGGCTATAAAATGTTTTTTTTTGACTTTTGGAAGGTTCAGATGACCATCTTGAGATTTTGATGAAGCAATATTAACTTGACAAAAGAATTCAAAATGATGCTTTACTACAGAAAAACTGATTTTACAGCTACAGCTTGAGCTCACATATCACAGACATTACAGATTATTGTACAGTTAGTGTGTAAAACTGCTGTTAAAGCATCATGTTTTTTTCTTTCTTTGTGTCTGTACTCAGACTGAGTTGCATATTCAGCAGAAATGGAAGATAAAAAGGATTTATTTGTGCGCTGCTCAGTTTACCCAGCCATGACCAGCTTGACTGAAATGAGACTGAAAAGTATCTTTGAGAATTTTTTTTCTTATTTTCTGATAATTAAAAAGAGTGAAAAAATGATTGCAAAGCTACGACTGAGCTCGAGTCTCACAGAAAAAAGTAAGGAACCAAAGAGACAACTCTGATGGACTTGTTTGAGAAGCTGAATGCGTCCCATTGCAGTGAACGCTGTGATTGATAGATGAAAAGTTGGAGCTGTGGAAACAAGTCTCATCAGAATTATTTTCTGTAAATACTCACCCAATCTCCTTCAACCTTTAATGAATGAGCTAAAACCCCTATTGATCAGATGACTCTGGGAATGATTGTAGGGTGTCTGGCATGTAACAGTTAATTCCGAACATCTGAAACTGAGAAAGAAGACCATAACAAGAGCAAGATATTGAAACACTTGTGACAGATCAAAATCAAAGCCCAAATGTTTGAACAGTTTAACTAGCTTAAGAGTTGGAGCTTTGACTGAAAACGATTAGGAACAGTACCCATGACTGGTCAAAACAGATAGAAGATGGAAACGAGACTGGACAAAGATTTGTCACAAAACAAACACCAATAATGATAAAACAAGTTAGCATTACTTGTGATTAACACATGTTTCAGCATCAAAGGTGAAGCTGAACACATATCAATCATAACAAGTCCAGATTAAAAAAAACAAGTCAGTGAGAGAGTCAAATCTGAGTTGATAAGTAAAACAATGAGACAAACAACAAAGAAAGAATGAAATCAAATCAAAACAAGTCTGAGTTAAGAGAAAATAAGACTGGCATAGTGGGTCAGGACCTCACTATCACAGGACTCAAGAACTACAGGACAATTTAGGCTGTGCAGACATGGACACGTTCATTGTTTGAGTCTTGGTTTCTTTGGTTTTGAGTTCACTCTAAAACTGTGCAAGTCTCAGCTTCAAGCCTGAGTTCAATATTAAATAAATTTGGTACCAAACACCCAACAACCATTCCAACCAAACACCAACAGTCATCTAGCAAAAAATCCAAAATCTGAGGTTGATGTTTTACTTTCTGCATCTAGAGTTTCATCAGTTTTAGCATCACTTCCCACCTGTGAGGAAATCACCTTAAATCCTCAGACCTGGAAAGTAAAATTTCATTTCTGACTACGCTGATGACATTTGTTGAGTAACAATGTAACTTAGCCAGTTGAGTTTTCAAGTGAAAGATGTGATGAGCATCACATGATGGAGGTGGTAGCAGTGCTTTAGGCGGCGGCCATAATCAGATGGCTCCAATGCCTGGGGACAGACTGGTGGAGATCTATATTGCACAGGGGTTGGAGAGATCCTCAAACACTGGCAGTTCTTCAATCCCTCGAGCAAACAGCTTGATCAACTGGCCGTGCACTCTGAGAAAACAGCAGAAGTTGTTTTTAAAGAGAAAACTTAAACCAAGTTTTGATATTTGTAAGGAAGAAGATCCCACAGGGTCGTCATACCTGACGTCAATGCCTGTGTGGGTCAGGATCTCGCCATCGCAGTTCCAGCTGCTGTAGGCGGGTGCACAGCCACAAGCTGGGTGGTCTTTGCAGATCTGGCTGAAGATCTGCCGCTTGCTATTCTCATGCAAGTCCAACTCCAGGTCCGAGTCGCTTTGGCAGTGACGTGGCATGAAACGAAAACGCCTCACTCGATGGACCTCAATGAAGGTAAGGTCAAACTGATTGAGAGAAATAAGTATTTAGTTGTGGACCAAAATGTCCAAAGAATATCAATAAAAACATGTTTTTTTGTTTTTGTTTTAATTTAGACTGGAAATATACCTGGTCATCTTTGCTGGTGTGTCGTAGGAGGTGTCTAAGGAAGTTGAAACGGGAACATTTTCGGACGAGGATGAGGTCTGTGGTGCCGTCAGCCAGGTGGGCAGCAGGCGAGAGGCCTTTAGGGCTGCGAGGACAAGCACAGCTCATGCTGGCAGCGTTTATAGCGAGGAACTTTCCTCGAATCGTCCTCCACTCGCCACTACTCTCTGGATGAAAAACAAAAGAAAACAGACAGATTTGACTTTACTTGTTACTGCTGCCAAAACAGTTTTCACTCTGTGCCAAAAGTTTGCACATTATTCATTATAAACATACAAAACAAAACAAAAAGTTCCATTCACTACATTCAGTCCAATGTTTCTCACATAATGAATTTACTGCAGGTTGCATCACTACAGTTGTGCTCAGGAGTTTACACACACTTTGGGATTAATGGTTTCTTTGAACTGTTCTTTTTCCAACCTTAAATAACTAAAAAAAAAAAAAAAAGAAAAAAAAAAAGGATTAAATGCACAAGGTTAAATTTATTTGGAATTTTCTTTTGTCTACACAGGCTCAAATATATACATACACTTACTTAAATCTTTGCATCTATTATCTAAATCTATTAACTTCTTATTAGTGATTATGATTGACTACAACTGGTAGTTTCTGTCACAGCTCTCAGAACAATGGGCACTCGGTGAAGATCGAGAGGTTCAGGTTTAAAGTTTAGGCTCAGTGAATTTGCTGTGAACAAGAGCCAAAATAAACTTGGAGAACCTTGAAGTCAACTTGGACAATAACTTCTCAAAGTGTTCAGAAATAATATGTTGGTATTAGGTTTGGTATGGAATTCAATAAAAACTAGAAAAACAAAGCCAGCTGATGTCTACCAAGACTACAGAACAGCCATGGGTGGATGGACACGGTTTTATCATTTTTCAGGAAGTGTTACATATTTGTCTTTATTTCACAAATATAAATATTTTCTGAGATTTAACAAGAAAGAAACATGACAAAGCCAGACGAGGAGATTTAGGAATGGAGTAATGTTCAGTGAGTAAGACCATTAGAAACTGTTTTTGGACTGACCAGAGTCTGATGCTTCATCCATCTCATACTTCTTGCTTCTCTCTGAATTTAGCTGTCCATTGTGCTGACAAATTACACACCTGGAGATTTACAGAGAAACCAGCGTTACTTAAATGATGCAATGAACAAGGACTTTAATGAGAAGCCATTTTACATTTAACCTCAGAAGGTTATCACTTTAATTTATATGACTGCGTTTGGTTGCAACATAAACCAAACGCTTCAGCTGCAAAACTGAAAGTCAGATAGCCAAAGAGTTAATAAACTAGAATAGGATTTATAAAATGTTTTGGTTGTAACTGAGGTCACAGGTTTATGATCAGCTCTAAAATTCCAATAAATTCAAAAGAGTATTTATATATTTAAAGAAAAAAGGGAAACAAGTTGATACATGTTTGGATCTCTCACCCAGATCGACACCTGGTCGCGTCTCGTGGCGTTCCTATGATACCTTTGGCTGGCAGGTAGGACACTGTTCCTTCGTAGTAATGATGAGTCAGGAACATCTTCAGACCTGCAGACCATTACCAAAAAAAGAAATTCTGATGAATAATGCACACGTGCAAGCAAATGAAAATGACTGGAAGGACTGTGGTAGGCTGATGTGACTGAGCGGTGACATAAAAACAACCTCTCTTTGCTAATATTTTGAGTACCGGGCCTCTCTGACAAATCAGACATCAATAAATTTCTCTGCTTTATCTGTAAAACATTATAGATAAAATTAAAGGATATTATATATTTTCCCACCTGAGAAGTCATATCTTGCAGGCCCCATCCATCTCTTCCTCTCGCTGTCTGATAGCACATCGCCATAAAAACCATATCCAAGCAGCGACACAGAGTATCGCAGGAACATGTTGTTGTGATGAACTGAGCACACATCCAGCGGCTGAGAGTCTCCTGCACACAGATATTAAAAAAAATGGTATGTTTGCCATTTTTGAAGAAAGACAAGCAGACACGTACACTGAGAATTTAAAACAAACCAAGCTGTGGTTTGTTTTACATTTTAAAATAAGTTCAGTTAAATGTATCAAATATTCTATTAAACTGTATCAAATTCTCACTTCTAATACCAATGTTTGACATTGAAGTCTACATTAACGCTTGCTTTCTCAGCAAAATAGTTAGATATTACCCCAGGAGTGTTTGTCCTTTTTTTTTTTTTTTTTTTAAATAGTTTCCATGTTAACATTAACTTTAGACTTCAGAAAGGTTATATTGCTGGAATGGATATTATGACCGCTGATGTCATGGAGATGATGTGACTGACCCACAATGATGTGTAGTGCAGAGGTCACGGGGTCATTTGTGCCCACAGAAGCAAAGCAGATGCAGTCTGTGGAACCTGAAACAGACAGAAGAAACAATGAGCTGAAAGAACACAAACACCATCTGCTAACAGTTTACTAGTGTAGAACATTCCAGTGAAAAGAGGACGGTCATCACCGATTCTGATTATTTTCTTAAACCTTTACAATGTGATTTTACATTGTAAAAGCACTGCTGCTCCTGTTGTGCACACACAAACACCTGCAACCATTAATTGCCCAGGTGTGCGGTTTCACTTTTGTATCTGCACAGAGGAATAATGTCCCCCAGGTGACTCTGTGTGTATTTATAAGCACAGCAGCAGAAAACACCAAGGACACAAACCAGCACAACTGAGAAATGAGGTCACAGTGACTGCCTGTATTTATACTTACATACTTATTGGCTCTCACCTGTCATTAAAAGCTAGATTACCTCTATCACTGTCCAGGTCAGCAGCTAAAACTGTCTTTCTAAATCAGGAAGAAGTCTGGCTATTTTTCACTCGGGATGTTTTATATATAGCAACAATGCTATTTATGTCTTAAAGAGGGAAGAGCTGAGAAAATCAGTTGAAGCATTGATGTGAGGCTTTCATACAAATAATAGAAGGAAATATTATTTACAGACAAAGATAGAAAACCTTCCAAACAATTTGGTCTTTCTTTTCACGCTCTGTCTTTGTAGGTGTCTATTCTACAAGTATTGTATGTACTTTTTATTTATAGCAGTTGTTTGTGATGAAGTACCAGAGTTTGTGCTGATAAGAAGATGCTCTTCATATAGGTTAAGGACAGTTTAAAAACTAGACAAGGAGAGACCAAAGTGATTTGTTAGCTGGCAAAACAGCAGACTCCAGAGAGCTGGAGGTTTCTGGAACAATACAGCAGGCGCTAGAGTCTGTTAGTTCAATAAATAATCCCTTGAGGCTTGGAAAACCTTTACATAAGTCTTTGGCGCCAAAGAAACCATGTAATGGTTCCAACCTGCTGAAGTACACCTGTGACACAGTGCTACACCTTTAGGATGAAGTCAGAGTTACCTACATTTTTGCTGTAATCCAACACAAAAAGAAAAGCAGTGATATTTCTCTGAGTTTCAGACCTGCAGGAATGATTCCGATGCGTAGGGAGCAGGGAGACAGTGCCTCCTCTGGACTGTTTGGATCTACGCCGCAGTCGATCTGTGTTCTCCAGATCAGTCCGTGGATGATCTCACTAAACATGCCGTCCCCTCCAACGCACACCACACTAAGCAAGGGTCACAGTGGAATATTAGCATCGACAATCTCTCCGTGACCTTTTCTAAAAGATCACATGTATAAATGTTGTGTGAAAAACACACAGATATTTTCTGTGGTGATTTATTTCGGGAAGCTCAGGGATTTTTTACTGTCCTACATGTACAATCAGATCTATGAGCATTTGCATAACACCACCAACAGTTGATGCAGTACTTTTAGTAAACCTGCTGAATTAAAGCTGAAAGTCTGGTTGAAAATCATCATCATGTGTAATTGTCCAAAAAGTTTATGAATCTGAATTATGTTGTGCTCGGCTTCTTTTTTATAGCATTTAAGTAATTAATCTTCACTGTACAGGGTGAATCACAAAGAATCTTCCTTTTTCAAAGTGGTTGCATTCTAACGCGTAATGTTACAAGGTGCGGGTTTGTGAGTTTCAGGTGGTTGCTGGTAGGCAGAATAACAACAGCAATGGCTGCAGTGACTCCAGGTATGCTCACAAAACTGTGGGACGAGTTTGACAATTGCTTGGACATATGCCAAGTATCTGGAGGACTACAATCTTGTTTTGTATGTAAACTATTAAAAACCCTTACTTCAAGCTTCTTTGTCCAGTCTTTTGAAATCTGATGATTGTTTTTGACACACTCTGTAGCTTATGGGTGAACTTCTATTATGGACAAACAAAACTCACCCATCAAATTTCTTCAACTCTGCCTCCATCTTCAAGTGATCTCTGGCGTGATTGGCATACTCTGTCACTATGACAACAAACACACAGATTCTCAGTGTGTTACATGTATAATTCTGACACAGGAAGTTGGAGACTGGGTGGTGAGTGACTTGGACGTACCAATAACACTGGTGGAGATTCCAGCCTGTGTGAACAGGGGGGCAACTTTCTGCTCGTAGATCCGTTTTCCCTGACGCTTCCCACCATATGGATTTATGTAAACCAGCAGATGTTTTGGTCTGCTGGCTGTTGACACAAATAACAACAACAACAACAACAGAAACTATGTCACAAATAGTTTGTGGAAGCGGCATGAGTTATTCAGACAGAGTGGGTTTTTGTAAAATCATACTGTTACTGGCGAGCTGCTCTCTGATGCTGCTGACCCAGTGCTGACACACCGCCTCATCCGAACAAGTGAAGGTGACTTCAGCACACCGCCAGCGGTGCTGCCGACACCTCTCCACGTACAACACTAAAACAGATACAAGTTAAAAAAAAAATACTTATTTAATAATCAGCCATCTTTGATTGCCAAGGTGCTAGAGTGCAGATCATGCAGTGTTTGGATTACCTGTGAAGGCCTGCCTGCAGTCCTTTCCCTCTCTTTCTCTGATCTTTTTCCAGCTGCCATCGTCTCTTTGTCTGCTGCCATTCTCCTCCTCTTCCTCTCTGACAGAGATGATCTCTGACACTGGGACACTGTGACAGACACCTGAACAACACACAGATGCACACAAAGCAGTTAGTGTCGCCAACCAGCAGCCAGCTCTCAAATTTCAGAGCCTTCTGGCAGCATGTGAAGGCACCACCAGGGGTATTGTTGCTTTTGGCCTTATTTTCTAGAATGAGGTCATGATGATGTGAAACAAGTCCACATATTTAGAGTGATGCAGCAAGTTTAGCAATACTCGAGTGTGACATGACCCACATATTGGCATTGTCATCTTTCGGATTCACTTCTGACTCACTTATCTGTATCTGCAGCTCACATCACAATCACTCTTCTGCTATTCTGTCTCCACATGAAGGAACCTACGGCACATTTTCATCTTAAAATGGTTTTAATCTTAATTCTGACTTCATGAATAACAAATAAGACTGAGTGAGACCTTGGCTCCATTTCAAACACTACTGTATCACTGGGCTGTGATCATTTCCACAAACGTTCAATTCATTTTCAATAATAATCATCATGAACTCCAACACAAAGCTTTGTAAAAATCCCTGTTTACTATATTTATATTTTATTTACAAAACACAAACCCCCCCCCCCCCAAAATCAGCTTTTCACCATTTCAAAACAGCATTATAGCCAGAAGTAGCATATTTTTAAAAATACATTCATAAACTTTAAATATCAGGGGTGTCATCAAGATCTGTGACTTTGCCAATAACAAAAAAAAAAAATTTGACCTGATTTAAATTCCCCCCTCAGGGTCAGCTCCTTGTGCATCTCAGGACTGATTCCATTGTTACTGACTTTTTTTATATTCACTCCGTGGAAGTCCTATTGTGACAATTTTCTATGTTTGATGAAGTTATAGGGAGCCACATCTTCATGTTGAGTGAAGACTGTGTTGGTGAATAACAATTCTGAAACCAGAGCTGGAGCTGTTAATTGGAAATACTTTATCAGGAGAAGAACCACACTCCATGCACTTCTCTGGTCATATTTCTCCTTCTGTTGGTCAACCTCTGCCAAAGCAATGAGGAGCCATTGATAATTCTTAATGAGGCTTTCCTCTAATCTAGTTTGTTGCTTTATTATTAACAAAAATCGACCTACATCACATTTAGGATTAGGGTCCTTGCCATAGAATGTCTGGTTAAGGCATGATAATTTAGAGAAAGCTGAATATTTAAAAAGAAAAAAAATTCTCCTTTTTTGCCATTCATGCCATTTAAAGAAATACCCAGGTGTTAACCAAAAGTGTGTTTTAAATATCAAGGGATGATTGGTGTTTGGAAGAACTGTTACACTGCTGCTACTGTGATCACTAAATGTTTTCCCTCAAATGCCTCGGGACTTTAAAACTGAACCCCGCATCGAGAGGGGAGCAGCCATGGTGAATGGTGGTTCTCCTTCTGGTCTCATTTCTCACCCGATCCACGATCTGCTGACTTTGAGAGTGTGTGTATTATTCCACTGAAAACTAACTTTTGGAGGGTGGGCTGCAGTCACCCTCCAAAACTTTGCTCATCGGTGATGATCCATGATGAGAAAAACACGGTCAGTTTGACACAGAAGTTGATGTTAGCTTGGTAATAAATGAGAAATACGTACACACACTCCAGCAATTCAGAACAGGACTTCCATGAAGCACTGGAAGCAATCCAGAAAAGGACAAGGAGATGATGTTTAATGAGACAGTGGCTAAATTTAGTTCAGTTAAGGTTTTCCTTGTTATGAGCAGAATCACAATACTTTTTGTTTTCACCATGTACTTTTGATCTATACTATACTGCCAAAAGTATTCGATCTTCTGCCTTCACACACAATAGGATTTGAGTGACTACCCACACTTAATCCATAAGGTTTAATATATTGTTGAGCCACCCTTTGCAGCTATCACAGCTTCAACTCTTCTCATAAAAGCTTTCTGCAAATTTTATGAATGGGTTCGTGTGAATTTTTGACCATTCTTCCAGAAACAACTTTGTTATGTCAGACACTGATATCGGACGAGAAGGCCTGGCTCAGTCTCCATTCTAATTCCTCCCAAAAGACACTGCAAAAAGATCTCTGCACACTATGCACCCCAGCATCAGCTAACCCCGCTCTGTGAGTTCGTGTTGCCAGTACTTTGTAGCTGAGGTGCTGTCATTCCCAATCACTTCCAATTTGTTATAACACCACTAAAAATTGATTGTTGAATATTTAGTAGAGATGAAATTTCACGACTGGACTTATTGCATAGTTGGTATCCTATCACAGTACTATGTTGGAATTCACTGAGCTCCTGTGAGCGACCCATTCTTTCAGATGTTTCTAGAAGCACTCTGCATGCCTAGGAGCTTGATTTTATACACCTGTGGTTATGGAAGTGATTGGAACACTTGAATTTGATGAGTTGGATGGGTGATGAATACTTTTGGAAATATAGTGTATGTCTTCATCTTACTCTAAGAAAGAAAAAGAGGAATATCAGACTATTCCTCTACATAACACTTGACCAAAGAGTGTTTTCTTGAAGCCAGGAGCATGTTTATCTCCCATATAAAGAAACTTAAGCAAACTACAGTAGGTCAGCTAAATTAGTGGAACTACAAAGCCAAACTACACATCGAACACTGACACAAGAGCTACAGGGAGGGCAACATGTTTCTGTTGGATCTGTTATTGATGAACAGACTGAACACAGCATTAAACTGACACGTTTTACTCCTAAACATGTGGTTTATTCCAAAACATGACTTCTGACGGTAAAGGTTATTTCATGAAACTGAGATTATTTAATTACTCTAATGTTAGGTTAGGAGGTTGCTTTGTTTTTATTTTTCATCATTTTGGAATAAAACCACTTATTTAAATTGGAACAACACAAACAGACCTCACACTTCAGCCATCAAACCCAGAAACATGTACTAACAGCAGAACCACTAAACCTCCACACAATGGGGTGGAGGTGGCCCACTGCATTGTGGGAACTAAATCTCCTACCTGGATCAGGTCGACGAGGAAACAAAGGAACACAAAATCCTGCAGGAAAACCATACAGGTAACACTGTAATTAGCAGATAGAGAGTAAGTTAACCTAAGACAATCAGAAAAAATGTAACTTTGGTTTCAGATCAACAAGTGCCTAAATGAATGAGGATACTAAGTCACCTTTTAACTTTATAGTCTACATGTTTTTAAATCAGCCTTCCTTTCTGGCTACTACAGGTGGGGGTGAAGAAAAAAATTTTTTAATTAAGTATTTCAGTATTTTCCACGGCAACATCGCATCAATATAGGGACAATACAGAGATAAAGTTTGCATGGACTGCAAATAAAAACTGAACTTTTTAGTTACAATAAAAAACTCAGCTGCTTCTTCAGTCCACCAGATTGTGCTGTCGGCTTTTTCTTGTGAGGTAAACTGAAATGTGGGGCAAAGCTGGTATTGAAAGAAATCAGAAAATGCCATCTGTGTCTAAATCAAAAATGGACTTGAATTGAGAATTGACAGCTCCTTTCGCACCTTACCATGATGGAAGACTGATAGCCAAAGACGACAAAGCTAACATCACATGCACTTAAAGGAAAACACATCAGACACTGAAGACAATTTGAAAAAGTTACCTCCCAGTTCTTTCCACAGACACAGTCTGGATCAGAGAAGTGATGCATAAAGCTGAGGAACGTTTGAGTACAGCTGAAAGGATAGCAGCTCATCTCAGAGGACAACTGCTGACTGCTGTCTTACATACACAATACCTGTACACTATGTGCACGCTAGTCTACACATTTGCATTAAAAATGAATTGGAATAGACTGTAATACAAACAGTTTAGTCTGTCAGGTGCATGCAACATGACAGGTTTTAATGACACTGTCGATCAGTCTGTATGCTTCACAATGCAATACTCAGCATATTGCAAACACACAATAATCTCACAAATCATAATCAATTTTTCAGTATGTGAAGAACCCACACAAGCACTGGGAAAGAATGCAAACTCAGTGTGGAGTTTACAACTTCCTCCCGCAGTGCGAAGACATGCGTGTTAATGGCGATTCTAAAATGGCTATAGGTGTGAATGGCAAACTGTCCAGGGTGGACCCCTCCTATGGGTATAAGCTGAAGTTGGATGGATGGATGGATGGATGGATGGATGGATGGATGGCATTGTATTATGGGCTCTCTGGTGAGTCAGATCTCTACATAGAGTTCCTTCAGCCTAATTTACTCAGAGCACTTAATCTATAGGTCACACATCGTCAGGTATAAAGATGCATTTACACCATATTTCATGCCTACTCATAGTTACTCATAGATTTCTTTTTCTTTTAAAATGCTGTTCTGCTGGTATGTCTTCATGTCTATGATTAGTCATATGCTGCAAACTACCTCTTTTATGGCCACGTGCTTTTAGCTACACTGGAAAAAACCCTGGGTTGACTTACTGAGTTGATAAGAAGCTACATGTGACTGCTTAGCAGGACTGCTGATTCTAAGATGAGCGAAGCCAGATAAGGAAAAAGATATCCTGGGCATGGTGAACTTGCTTTATAATACAGGCGTTAGGGGGATATTACAAGCTACAGTTATATTCTTAATATTCACTATACTGTTCACCCATTCAGTTCTTAAATTCAAATATCTCATTGTGCACACTTTGTAAATAATGCTGCACTGTATTCAGTGTTGGGGAGTAACGGAATACATGTACCGCCGTTACATATTTAAAATACAAAATATGAGTAACTGTATTCCATTACAGTTACCGTTTAAAAAGGTGGTATTCAGAATACAGTTACTTTGTTGAAATAAATGGATTACACGGCACGGTCTTTTCCTGTTTCATATATTAGGCTATGCTCTCTCTATTTTTGGTAATTCCACACCAGAGGAAAAACAAACAAAACGCGGCTCTAATGCCTGTGTGTCAATCTCACGGCCCATGTCACCTCTATTTGTGGCCCGCAGAATGATGCGAAGAAATATTTTTTAAAAATTATTGACAAAAATTATTTAATAAGAAGGCAATAGGCAGAGTGTTACAGGCATAGCCCTAAAGAATGTAGCCTCATGGGCAGTGTAGTCCGTGCTGCAGGGAGAATGGACTGCCGTTATGCGTCTGTGAGCGCGAGGGAGGGAGAAAAAGGAGAGTGGAAAAGTACGAGTTGTCACCAACCAGAAACGGGAGCTGGAAGCATGTAAATATAATAATAACCACTGCAGCCAAAAAGAGTGCTTGACGAGCCCAGTTGTAAGTAAGCTATTAAGACTCGACTGTACACTGTGTTCGTGTTTTCCTCTGAAACAATAAGTTCCGTTGGAGCAGTCTTTCAACACCTCTCTCTGTCTCTCGCTAGCAAAGTTGACCCAGACAACAAAGTTTAGCGTTTCAACACCCCCAGCAGCAGACAGACAGAAACTAGGACACATAAAAAATTCACAACTGAAATACAAAACACATGCTGGTGTGTGTTTCAGTTTTACACACACAGCTGTTGTCACCATGACACTGGAAACAACTGAACCCTGACCAACTCGGATGAAACAGAAGAGAAGTAACCTGCTGACAAACAAACACTGTCACGCACCTCCTGCAGTAACAGTTGGGATCATTTTAACAGGCAGTGTGAGGTGAGTCATTGATGATCCACCAGAGATGTCCAACTCTTTAGTTAAAATTTTAAAGATTCAAGTTCTTTGGTGTAAAAAGCAAAGCTTGCCTCCATGCCTCAATGTGCATTTCAACCTGTTGAAAAGTTGCATTAAAACAGGAAAAAGAAACCTTTCATCACAAAGAGGTAGAAGAAGAAGAAAAAAGGATAAATAAACCGCACATGAGAAGCGCAAACAATGGCTCCCGTGGAGAAAGTTCATCGTTTTAACGCTTGATTTTACTCCTCTATAAAGCCGTAAGCATAGACTGTCTATAAAACATGAAAATAGCCACTGTAACTGACTTAATGTTCTGTTAACCATGATATAAAAATAGTGAATGAGCTTCATAAAGTGAAGGAGCTGAGAGATATTCATCCACAGACTTCTGTACAAGTATGTTATACTTCTTCCTACTCCATTTCAGACCTAATAATTGTCATTTCATGTCATTTAGACTTTGTTTTATTTTATTTTATTTTTTGTTCTGAGCACATACGTGTGTGTATTTACATATATATTCGTATTTGTAAATGCAAGTATGTGTACTGGTGTATATATTGTTTTTTTCTGTATATGTCTGAAATAAAGATACAATACAATACAACACAACAAGAGTCTCCCCCTGCTGGCTATTAGAAAGTATTACGCTCACTTTTGAGATGTTGAAGCTATAGACATCTACACTCTGGAGATGAGTAAAAAAAACAAAAAAAGTGTATAAACAAACAATAGTTATGAACATTACAGTAGTTTACTGCCCCCAAGTGGCAGTAAATGGCAAAAACATGTAGACTATCAAACTGAAACCTTAACACAGAGTACACAGGGAGGTTAACAACAAATGCAAACCACAAATTTGGCTTATTTTGATATTTTAACTCCCAAAACAAAATAAAACTCAGGATTATATTAAGATATATTGAGGTGAATGACTGTGGTAGTCTCTACTGAGGTTTTAACTGGATTCTAACAGAGACTAAAACACTTCTGTTCACCATGATCATCTCAAATGATTCATCATTAATGTGTTCATGTATTAGACAATGTGACTGTCCACGAATAGTACATATTATCAATCTTTGTTATGTTCAATGATACAGGTTTACACTACAAAAGGTTTGTGTTAGCAGACAAATACTGTAAAACAGTCTGTCCTGACTCCATGGTATTTACATAAAGCAATGATTACATCCCTGACCGGGGAAGTGATGCATATCAGACGATTAGCAAGAGCCACCCAGCTTTACAGTTATACTGATCTGAATATGTCACTGATAATGTTAAATTAGAATTAAAGTATTAAGAAATATAAAACTATAAAACCTTTGTTTATGAAACGTTATTTTTTTATTTTTTATTTATTTGTTGTGCTCACACTGAAGGGTACATCTACATTTCAAATGACAACACAATGATCGGGTGATCGATTCGTAATATGTTACAGTCACAAATCAACAACAGAGAAGTAATTAAGTACATGAGGTTAGCCAGTAACCTTTAACACAAACTCAGTGTGACCATGTTATTCAACACACACTGGTTCATATGTAAACCAGTTAATTTGGGACTGATGGTGTGAGAGAAATGTGAGTAGGGGGCTCGCTTTCACATCTGGAGATTTTGTACTTACTTTGAGTACTCTTTTTGATACTGCTGTGGCATTTAAGTGCAGTATCCTTCTTTAAAATCTCGTAGTGGAAACTGTTAACAAGTCTCTGTATTCGATAAACTTCCTATGTAACAATCCCATAACTTTCAGATGAAAACTTATAAAAATGTTACAGATTTTACAGCAAAACATCAAGTAGCCAGTTCCATTCAAACATAGCATATGTTTTTAAGGAAGTGGACGTGTCCAAAACGGATTTAAAATAAAGTGAATGGTGCAATTGCCTTCGTCAGCTGGACACAATGGCTCACAAACAAAAGCACGTCTACTGAATAAATAAATCACTCAACCCTCTGCTACTTGAAAAACTGTGATTTTTCATTATGTTGTTTGTGGTTAAAATATTCTAAAATTATGTATGAGGTTTGGTGTGTTTGTTCGTCCCTGCAGCTTGCAGCCTCAGTGACCTCCACTGTCAGACTGGATGATGAGTGTTATATAACCGGATGTATCATATCTCATATGGTCCTACAGTCCGGATACATTGTGCTCAGAGCGGAAAGTTAACGGCATGATATCCACAGGTCCAAACACTGCTGTGTGTCCCCTTTCACGTTTTCTCTGAGTTCTTTGTTTATCACACAGGATGTCGCGGTGCGCTTAAAGGCCAACAGAGAGATATATTAAGACACATAGACAAAGGCAGACACATTAATCACGGATCTTACTGGGTCTGAACGGGTGGTACACGGGACTAGAGGTCCGTCTCTTCCAGATGAGCAGTGACCGGCTCAGGCTTACATCGTACGCGGCATTTCTGACGCGGAGCTCCGACTGCAGCAGCAGCCTACCCGGCCTCTCCATTGGCGTTTAGCCGTCTTGCTCCGTCCTTTAGCCGGATGAGGAGGCAGCAGCACTCCGAGTACGGTTACCTTTCCCCGGGCATGTTGTCTGTGAGTTTCCCTTAGAGGCCCCGAACCTCGAAAATAAGTACTTTTTTTAAACGACGGGGATTTCTGTTACTGTATACCCATGTAACGGACTCCAAGTCGGTACAATTTTCTGGCTGATAGCGGTTTCTCACCGGATATAGGAGGGGCTTTGTGGTGCATTCAGGTGCCTTCAGAAAACCCGATCTACGTGTTTCGTAATTCAAATATTTTGGCAATGAACCGCATTGAACTGTCCAAATTGAATATACAGTTTAGATGCTCAAAGTTAAACCGTCCTGGAAACCTTGTCTCTGTTTTGATTGTTTTTCAGGACGAAGTGCGAAACAATTAATGAAGCTGATATAAACAACTTTTCCCCCAGAATTTTGGAAAAGACGCCCACCCAAGTGTCCCTAATCCTCTTCAGTACAAAGTCCCCATTTAGAGCACTTGATGTTTTGGCCCCTCAAACCAGAAATACAAAAATTCCTCCCTGTGGTCCTCACACTTGAACTTTAAAATCCCACATACCCTTCAGACTGCGATCCCTCCCTATAACTGAATTCCCTTTGAAAGTTCAATGATAATGTGTCATTTATAGCTTTGTAGATTATCTGAATTGTTTAAAAGTAATCCAGGTTGTACTTTCCTCCTCAGGTCCAAGAAAATACACACAGTCACAGCAAGACTTCAGACACAAAACCCCGAGGCTTTCATTATTATATCTGGAGACTTTAACCATGCCACACTGGATTCTACTCTGGCTGCTTTTCACCAGTTTGTGAATTGTCCCACAAGGAGCAACAGGACAATTGACCTACTGTATGCTAATGTGAGAGATGCATACAGAGCCACCCCCCTCCCCCCACTAGGGAAGTCAGACCACAACCTGGTTTACCTACAGCCACAATACACACCCCTCGTCCAAAGGCAGCCTGTCACAACGCGCTCCATCCGGAGATGGACCCCAGAAAAGGAGGATGCTCTGAGAGACTGCTATGACACCACAGACTGGGATGTGCTCCTGAGCCCACATGGTGAGGACATAGAGGGGGCGACACACTGTCTTACAGACTACCTCAACTTTTGTGTGGACACAGTCGCCCCTGCTAAGACGGTATGGTGTTATCCTAATAACAAACTGTGGGTAACACAGGAAGTCAAAGCTGTCCTCAACATGAAGAAGAAGGCTTTCAGGAGCAAAGTGAAGGAGGAGATGAAAGCAGCACAGCGGGAGGTGAAACGCTGCCTGAGGGAAGCAAAGGACACCTACAGGAGGAAGGTGGCGCAGAAGTTGGAGAGGAACAATATGAGGGAGGTCTGGAATGGTGTGAAAACCATCACAGGCCACAACACCAAGAAAAGCACAGTGGGGGGGACTGTGGAGAAGGCAAACGAACTCAACAACTTCTTCAACAGGTTTGACCAGCCCACAACCCCCCCACCCTCACCCTCACCTTCACTACAGAGTCCTCTCCCCACTCTCCTGCCTCCCTCGCTTCCCCCCCTTCCTGACACCATGACACCCCCCTCCTCCAATCCCTCTCTCAGCAGCAAGACATCTCCCCCCCTCCCCTCCTCCCAAACATCTCCCAGTGTCACAGTGGATCAGGTCAGGAGGCAACTGAGGAAGCTTCGCCCCAGAAAGGCAGCAGGCCCAGACAAGGTGTGTCCTAGGATGCTTAAGGCGTGTGCTGCTGAACTTGGGGAGCCGCTACAACGAGTCTTCAACCTCAGTCTGCGACTGGGGAGAGTGCCCGCCCTATGGAAGACATCCTGCATCGTCCCGGTCCCCAAAAAGAACCGGCCCAATGAGCTGAATGACTTCCGACCGGTGGCACTGACGTCACATCTTATGAAGACTCTAGAGTGGCTCTTCCTCAACCTCCTCCGACCACAGGTACAACATGCCCAGGACCCACTACAGTTTGCATACAAGGTGGGTGTCGGAGTGGAGGATGCCATCCTGTACCTCCTACACAGAGCCCACTCACACCTGGATGGGGGAAAAGGCACGGTCAGGATCCTGTTTCTTGACTTTTCCAGTGCCTTTAATACCATCCGGCCCTGTATGCTTCAGGAAAAACTGAACAGGATGGAGGTGGACCCCTGCCTGGTGGCTTGGATCTCCGACTACCTCACCGACAGACCACAGTACGTCAGGCTGAAGGACATCACGTCTGACACAGTGGTCAGCAGCACAGGAGCACCACAGGGAACTGTGCTGTCCCCTCTTCTCTTCACCCTGTACACCTCTGACTTCTGCTACAACTCTGAATTATGCCATATTCAGAAGTTTGCAGATGACACGGCCATCGTGGGGTGTATCTGGGATGATCAGGAAGAGGAGTACAGAAGTCTGGTGAGGAACTTTGTCGCATGGAGTCACACAAACCACCTGCAACTCAACACCTCAAAGACTAAGGAACTGGTTGTGGACTTCGGGAGGTCCAGAGAAGGTCCACTGCCGGTTCAGATAGAGGGGGAGGAGGTGGTCAACAAGTACAAGTACCTCGGGCTGTGGGTGGACAATAAACTGGACTGGTCATGCAACACAGAGCACCTGTATAAAAAAGCCCAAAGCCGACTGTACTTCCTCAGGAGGCTGAGGTCTTTTAACATCTGCAGGAAGCTCCTGAGGATGTTTTACCAGTCAGTGGTTGCTGGAGTACTTTTCTATGCTGTGGTGTGCTGGGGGAGCAGCACAGCAAAGAAGGACTCATCCAGGCTGGAGAAACTGATCAGGAGGGCTGGCTCTGTGGTCGGCATGAAGCTGGACACTCTGGTGACAGTGGCAGAGAAAAGGACATTAAAGAAACTGATGGACATTATGGACAATGCCAGGCATCCTCTGCACATGGCCATTAACAACCAGAAGAGTCTGTTCAGTGACAGGTTGCTTCTCCCCAAGACAAGAACTAACAGACTTAAAAACTCCTTTGTCCCACACGCTATCAGACTGTTTAACTCCTCTCTGGAGGGGAGAGGGAGGGGAAACAGGAGGACAAAGGAGGGGGGAACAACTAAGCTGTAGTGCCTCTTCACCTCACTGTGCAATACCTTTTGTAAATAGTCAACAGTGCAATAGACTCAATACTTGAAATGTGCAATTCACTTGTATTTTTATTTTTTATTCCTATTTATTCTATTTATCCCCTTTGTATATTTTATTTATATTTGTCTCTGTATTTATATATGTGTGTGTGTGTGTGTGTGTGTGTGTGTGTGTGTGTGTGTGTGTGTGTGTGTGTGTGTTATATATATATATATATATATATATATATAACAGTTCTGTAACTGTAACTTCGGTCGTTGCTGTGCTTTTTTTGGAAGTCGAATTTCCCAGAGGAACCCACCCGAGGGATTAATAAAGTTCTATCTTATCTTATCTGAAATCAGCTGACTGTTATTCTAGGGCAACCAGAGCCAATAAGCTCTGACATGGCTTTGACCAGAGCCATTTCAAAACTCTGACCAGCTGTACCTTACCGATATTTTTGACAGACACATTGCAACTTACTCAGATCTTCATAACAACCCCAAATGTCAGGAAAAAATGCTGAATAAAAATTACTGCTAAATTACTCCCAAATGAGTAAAAGTGTAAAAGTACAGTCACAAATGTAACCTAAAGGATCGGATCAAAGTACTGTAGCAGTACTGTAAATGTCCCTGAAATACAGTGGAGTGAAATACTGAAAAGTTTAAAACAACAACAACAAAAAAGGTGGAAATCCATTAATTCTCTTCTGCTTATCATTGTTAGGGTCGCAAGGGGGCTGGAGCCTACCCAGCGACAGGTGGCCAGTCTGTGGTGGGGCATAGAGACAGACAACCATTGGCACTCACATTCACACCTATGGCCAATTTGGAATTACCATTTTAACTTAACCCCATTAACTGCATATCTTTGGATTGTGGGCGGAAGGCAGAGTACCCACAAAGAACCCATGCAAACATGAGAGAACGAACTCCAGGCCTCTGGAGAACTTCAAGACATGTTGAGGAGGTAGTTTAGCCATTTAAAATCAGCTGTGTTGGATCAAGGACACATCTAAAACCTGCAGGACACCGCCCCATGAGGACTGGAGTTCCCCTGCCCCTGCTTTAACTCCACCTCTTTAGATGGCATAATTTATCCCACTTTAAACCTGTGTATAACAAACAAATAACAAAACAAAACGAGAATCAAAAATCAAACGTGAACAAAACAATGCGCCACCCCTTAGTATATTCGGACTTTGTTTTTTCCAAAACATAACGTTGCCAAAATTAGAGTCAGTTCTTCCATTTGTAAAGCAAACCAGACAACCTCACTCAGCAACAGCAGGGGGAGCTGCTGTCACGGTCTAAGGTTACTTACCATCTCCATCTTCACAAACACTACATTTCTTTTTTTTGGTTCAAACAAACAAACAAACAAAACACCACAAAATAAGTAATGCCAGCACAGCTAAAGCTACGAGGAAAACAAAATACAAGAGGAAGTAACAATCATTCTTAATTGCATATTTGATCCTTTTTCAAAACCCGTTTTGGTATGAGCTTTAAACAAGGGTTTCAACTCAAACGGAGGTTGTCTGTCATATGCAACCTGATTTGATCTTGTTACAAAAAAGGCAAAAAAAAAAAGTTCCCTTTTTCTTTAAAAGAAAAAAAAAAAAGGTTAAGTATGATGTAGTATGTGAAAGAAAATCATTAACATGGGCCCTTCAGCTCACCCTATAAGAAATCGTAAATGTAACCCCCCCCAAAAAAAACAAAAACAAAAAAAACAACAACCTAGCAGCCCATATAGACCTTGTCCCATAAATGAAAATAAATAAAGATATATAATAAAATCAGAAAATGGATAAATAAGAATAACATTAATTTATTTATTTGAGGTGCTTGGACCAAATGTTTAAAAAAAAAAAAAAAAATCCACAAAACACAAAGTTAAAGAAAAGGGGAATAGGAATACTATTCATTAAAAGGTGAAAGTGGTGCAAATTTAAGCATATAATTCATCCACTGTCCATCTCCTTCAATGCCATGTGCCAACACAGTACAGAGCAGCTACCTGAAAGCTACTCCCACAGAGGCCGATTGTCTTAATAATTTCACATCTTCACTCCATATGACTGTAGTGTAGCTCCTGAAAAAGCAAGACTCCGATCAGAGTAACTCGACTCCTGGTATAATGTGAACCTTAAAACAGACAACTCATAAGCTGGAGAAGAAAGTGGTGTCTCACTCATTTAGAATATTATCATTTAGCCTGAGGAAAAAAAAAAGTTTGCTTCTTTATTTAAAACAAGACACACACACACACACACACACACACACACACACCTTACTGTTCATCACTGATTGAACCCTAGGTTTCTCTTCAGCACTGTAGCCAGTTTGACAAAAAGTCAGAGCACTGTTGAGACAACCATTTCTTTAGCGTTAACCAGTAAAAACTTCATGAATTTTTCACAAATAAAAATTTAAACATTACAGAAAAAAATACTCATAATCATCTCACAGATATAACATGTACAGCTACTTCCAGTATCATTAATATTATTTTACACTCATTTTATTCAATTGATCTTTCTGAGTGAACTTCAGTAATTATTTTCAAAATTATTTTTTGACCAGGATTTGTTCTGCAATGCAACTATTACACAAGCATGTAGGACTGCTTATAATGATAAAAATAATTTCCCCTAGGGATCAATAAAGTATTCTGATTCCATTTGTGCAATATCTCTAAAATGAGAATTATCCTGTCTTAGAGTGATTCATGCATTTATTACTTCTAGGCTGGACTACTGCAATTTATGATTATTAGGATGTCCTATAATAGAAAAAAAAAAAAGTCCCTGAAAAGTCTTTAGCTGATCTACAATGCTGCACCAAGAGTACTGACGGGGACTGCACAGTGAAAGCATGCTTTTCCAATGTTGGCTTCTCTTCTTTGGCTCCCTGTTAAATCCGGAATCTAATTAAATATTCTTCTCCTCACAAAGTCTTGAATAATCAGGCCCCATCTCATCTTAATGATCTTCTAGTACCATATCACCCCATCAGAGCACTTCGCTCACAGACTGCTGGTTTACTGGTTTAATTCTGAGGGTATTCAAAAGTAGAATGGGAGGCAGAGCCTTCAGCATCTAGGTTTGTCTTTGTGGAACCAGCTCCCAGTTTGGATTTGGGAAACAGACACCCTATCTACAAACTAGGATTAAAACTATTTGAAAAAGTATATAGTTAGGGCTGGATCAGTGACCCCAAATCATCCCTTAGTTACACTGTAGAAGGTCTATGCTGCTGGGGGCTTCCCATAATCACTGGGTGTTTCTTCTTCACTTTTTTCTTTTTAAACTCACTGTGTTTATATGCCACTCTGCATTTAATCATTAGTTATTAATCTCTGGCCCTCTTCCACAGCGTGTCTTTTGGCTCAGATGATTCATAATATAATTCATTTTTAAGGACAAAACACAGGGAAAAGTCCAAAATTAAGGTCCCCCTTTGGTCCATTGGACAGCTTTGCAAGATCTGAAAATGGCAGAGTGTAGCTTTCAGCATTTATTCATGTAAGGATTTACACATCACTGAGCCTAGTTAGGGAGGATATTTATCGATAAATTTAAGATGAGCAAATTTAGTAGCTCGACTGTAGCTTACTATTATTGTAAATACTAACTAGCTTATTAGGTGAAGTTGCCACAAATTCAAATAGCAAAGATATGAGAATTCATCGGGCTGTATCAGTTAAACATTTTTTAAAGTAAACTAAATTTTCTACAAAGTTCACCAATATTTCTTTAGATCAAGTTATTTGGTCAATTCAGTGAAATTTAAATTTCAAGACTTTTGAGCCTGACCTTTGTTTAAGGTCAGTCAGCAGCCATCCTCTCCTCCCCTGAGAAACTGAAAGCAGAGACTGATGACTCAGACAGGTAGCTCCCCCCTGGCCCATGATGGATGCTGATGTCCCCACAGCTCAAGCAGTGATGAGGAAAGGTGGCTTGAGGGTGAAGTTGATGGTGTAGGTCAGGAGAACAACCCTCTCTGATACATGGCGACAAGGCTTTCCCAGCTGTGTCTACTCAGGTGATGTCATTCAAAATGGATAATGGTGGAGGAGCAGAGTAGCTGGCCCTATGCAGCACCAGTAACTGCTGAATGATTTGAAATACACCGCATTGCCAAAAATATTTGCTCATCCATCTCACATGCACATGAACTAGGGTGACATTAGATTATTAATCTAGTATTTACCATGATGTAGGCCCACTCTTTGCTGTTACAATAGCTTTAACTCTTCTACGGTAGGAAGTCTTCCCACAGGGTTTAGGACTGTACAGGCCAACTAATTCTTTCACACTAAAACTGCCAGATTTCATATTCATAAACAGATTAATCCTGAAACAGCATTTCCTCTTAGAACAAAACTAAGAATTCACACCTAAATTAAACAAACAAAAAGCTAAACCTCAAAATCGGCTCCGTAGTAGAAATTACATTTCAAAAAGAAAAACAAGTTTCCTACAAGTTTTCCATTTTTTTGATTTAACTCCGATCTTCAAACAAACCAAGGACACAAACTTGGGCCTAATTAGTGTAAAAGACCTTTATTATTGAATAAAGTCATTTTTCATCTTAGAGGTTTCTCCTTTACTGTGATTGGTCCAACAGCCATTTCCTGTTCCCACTTTGTACCTTCAACAGATAAACAGTGTGACATCAACCTTAATATTTGTATAGATTTTCATATTTGAACTGAGAAAAATATTTATTCGTGTAAATTTTATGTGAGTGAGTGTGTTGCTGCTTACCCTTTACAGTCAGGCTGCTCTTTGTGCCTGCCCTGCAGTCTGTGTCACAGCAGGAGCAGGCATGATGGATACCACTGGCCTCCCTCCACCTGTCATTCAAAAAGGTTTCTCTTACTTACTCCTCGTACTTGTTAGTTAGCTGAGTGCACCAAATACAATGAGTATACTATTATTATTTATATCTTTCTAATCAAGAAATTGGTACTAGTCCTAAAATACTACAGAGTTAAAATTAAAATCCTTTTAAGCAACTGAAGATGAAATTTGAGGATGGGAGTTTTGTAGTAACACTGCTAGTGTCTTACCCACTGGAGAATGAACAGGCTTTGTTGGTGGCATTGACATTTGCAGCAGCTTCCGTGGCCCTCAGGCTGCAGGTAATGTATATCTAACGAGACACATACAAAGAAGCAAAATCTACATTTCTGAGCAATGATGTGAAACCAGCATCTGCCTGGCAGGAAAGCTGTTGCATATCTTACCACACCACTGTTTCCGTGCTGGAACCTGAAGGCCTCCAACTCAAATTGTAGTTTGTCTTTGTGAGACTGAGGCAGGAAGTGAGAGCTGGATCCTGTCAGCTGACTGTCAAACATACACCTGTACACAACACAGAACTCTCATATTAAACTCACATTTAGAAGAGCAAGGCTAAAACATACAAGTAACAACATAAACATATTTTTGGGTTACAGAGTACAGTAAACTGACCCATTATTTCCCAAGAATGCGTATCGAGGGACAGTGTCCACGTTTGGGACCACAGTTGCCACACAGCTGTCTACAGTTACTCTGAGAGGGATGTGGTGAAACTGTTCAACTGAAGCTTCAAACTTCATCATGTCTCCCAGAAAAAACTGAGTACTTGAACGAGGGAACTGCCAGTTATCTGAAAGATACAGCACAAAAAGAAGAGAACGTACGCAATCAGAGGACCTGAAAAGTTACTGTAATATGTGAACAACAAAGAGACCCACCAGTCATTAATCTGAGGGAGAAGTAGAGACTTTCCTCTGATGCTTTGGTCTCACTGAAAGGAGCCCAATTTGGCTTCAGCACATCACTGCTCACATCATTCTTCCTAAAACACAAAACAAAACCCAACTGCAAACACCTGAAAAAGAAAAACTTTGACAGAGTCTGACTTCAGGGTCCAGCTTTATCAAAAAGACATCCTTTTGGTTGAGTTAGAAAAATAAAAAAGCCTGACCTCCGGTAGTGACACTCGATGCTGACGGAGACATCTATAGTTCGGACGATGGGACTGCCCCCCAGAGGGCTGGGCGTGTAGAGCAGTGTGAACACATAAATGAATGACTCCTCAGACATCTGAAGTATAGTTGTAAGAACATTTCAAGTTCCATTAATGTGAACTTTCACACAAACACTAGTATGAACACATATTCCTACTGATTGGTCTGCAGTTCGTCTTGACTAGTTCCTAAGTCAAACACAATTAAAACCCAAACACCACTATTGATTTATGCCAACATAATTATTTTATCGACTGAATACCAGAGATGGTGAAGAATCTAACAAAGAAACAGGAAAAGGAAATGTCAGACCTTGGTGAAAGTGCATATTAATTTGAACATTTAAGCCTCACCAGTAACTGACTGCCACAGCCATGAAGCTCTGACTCAAAGATTAGAATCTGAGCCTTAGGATCTTCCTCTGTAGCAGCACATCCTCCCAGTGTGACATCTGTAGTCTGAACCAGAACACCAGACCCCAACAGGTCTCTCTTGGCTTCCACTCTGATCGAGTTTTCCCCACAGATGACTTTGATGCTTTCAGGTGCCATTGGAGTTCTCAACTCAAAGTTTGGAGGGAAACGAGGTTCATCTTTAGTTGGTTCCGCTGGAAATCTCCAAGACAATGGTTCAAGGAAAGGTGGTTCCTTCTGTTGGACAGCTTACAAAGAAATATGGCTTCTCTCAGTTTGTTTTGTTCTTTTAGTGCTGAACAGTTGTGCAGTTCAACAACAGCCAGCCCAGTCTCAAAAAGGTTTTTTGTCTGCAAAACCCAAAGATATCTTTAATAAACAAAACTTGCAAATATTTTAGTAGAGACTGTCCAAGGATTGTTTCCTTACCAGTGTAGCACCAATGAAAGTCATTTGGTATTAAGCCACAGTGAGCAGTAGTGAGAAAATTACAGCTTCTCACTACTAAACTGAGAAATTGTGTACGACACCATACACCATAACACCTATACTGTACTATGCATACAACACAATGAAATTCATAAGATTCATCAGAATTAGAAATGATGCAGTAAGCATAAATGTTATTGCTCTGATGATTGATTTGACATCATTTTAGATAAAATTAAGATTATATTTATTTGTAATATACAAAAATACATATTTAACTTCTAGAGAAATGAAAAATCATCACTTCGTGTGTTGTGTACCTGCTGGTCTCTGGACTTGCTGGTTTGCTCTGTGGTTTCCAAACCTGTTGGCTGCAGGATGGAGGATCTGGTTGGACTCCCGAGCTGCTGCTAAAGCACCACAAACGAGACAAAAAAAGATTCGGATCATTTTGTCAGGCATGTGTTTGCTGTGTTTCATCTGTTTGAAACAGGTTCACCTGTGCAAAAGGTGGCTTTGTAGAGCTGACTCTTGGCCCTGCCCACTATGTGATTGACCTGATGATTCTGCAGCTGAGTCATGTTTACCTGTTTGGAGACCAGATAAATAAGATCCCCAACTACACTGACTGAAATGCAGCCCCATAGAGTCCACACTGTTGATCCTCCTGACCTTCTTTATTTGTTTTGTCATCAATTTTCTTTTTAAACACATCAGCTTTTCATCGGCACTGCTCACAACTGTAACGAAATGCTCCCAGGCAGGAAGGAGGCAGATCAAAGCCATGGCACCGGCACCACCTCCAGACTTGGATTAGCTTGGCTCAGTGCAGATCAACACCCCCAAACCCAGAAAGTATTATTTCTGAGACCTGTACTTATTGCCAGTCCAAATCCAAGTCCAAATCTGATGTTGTTCCCCTTTTCCTTTGGGTTCTGTGTGTATGTTTACTCAGTCATGTATTATTGCTGCTGGTTGGTATTTGAGTGAAATTAAGGTTGTCTTTTACAACGTTTTGTTCACCTGTGGTTGAACCAGCTTTACAACAATGAAGTCAGTATCATATACCGCAAATTCTGTTTACCTCTCTCAAAGGTAACCCTGGTTGCGCGGGTTTCTCCGCCTTCCTGTCAAAGTTTCACCTACCATTTCTGGTCATCAAGATGGTTTCTTAAGACTGAAGCAGCCATTGCACTTTTGGAAATAACCTCTGTTTCTGTGCAGACCTCTAAGCATTTTGGATACCCTCAAGTATGTGTGATAGCGAGTGTCTGCCCACTCTGGGAACCAGCAGCATTACAGACAGTGTTTTTTTTTTTCTTGCCTTTTTGCCACATCCTGTCAATAAACCTGTGCTAACCCCTTTCAGAGTCCATCATTCTGAATGTTCATGCATATCTATCTACCAACACAAAAATAACACATTTAAAATATTTAGCAGTAATTTAAAATCATTTAATGCAATATTTTATAAACAATAAGGCTTTTTGGAAGCCCACAGATATACAGAACATTATAAAAATCCTATTTGAATCTATATGAATCAATGCTTATGAATGAATACTGCTTACAAAAATGTGTATGTCACAGATATTGACATACACATAATTAAATATTATGTGTATTTAATTATACTGATCATCCATGCTAATGTTTAGGCTGGCTCATCTTAAAATAAAGTCTAACAAGACAGACAGTTTGGTCTTAATTTGAATAATTTGCTATAGGACTCCATTCTACTACATCTACAGGACATGCTGGCCACCTGGTCTTGTTGACAGGGCATCAAAAAAGAAAAAAGAGGAACAGAACAGTCTGATTAAACACTAAGTTGTCCAACTATTTGAATTATTAAAGAGTTTCCAGTTTAGGGAGCAAAAAAAAATCTTTACAGGTAAAGAAACATTTTTGCATTGTCTTCATAGTGTATTATACAATTACTCAGCTTTTTTATATGCTAAATAAAACTGCTGCATCACAGAGGTTCAGTTGTTACTTTGAGAAAAGAGAGAAATCACAGAGAGAAAGCACACTCTCTTGCTCTACTTTTAGTAAAGGGCAAAAAAGACATGTTTCAGCAATAAGCTGTCATCAGTTGCTTCTCGTTACAGTTGTTATTTCATCATTGAGAAATAGAATAGAATAGAATAGAATTCAACTTTATTGTTATTGCACATGTCACAGGTACAAGGCAACGAAATGCAGTTTGCATCCATCCAGAAGTGCTTTAGCCATGATATAGATATATTACAAATGAGTTCAGACCCAGCTCTGTGCGCACGTAGTATAAATATATTTAACGTAAGAAACAACATCTGTTCTATTTTTGCCATATCAAAATGAATAATACACATTTATATATATATATATATGTAATTTATTTAATATATTAAAAATTAGACAGAAAATGTTCGATATGACTCTGTTTGTGTGTCAAAGACGAATTAATTGCTAGAGTCCATCCTCGTAAAACTGTTTATGAGTCGCTGCTGTACCTCTGTGTTCTGCATAGAAATAATTAGTCCAGCCAAGGTCACAGTAACACCCAGGCCAAAACAAATGCTGAAACACATTCATGCACAAGGACAAAAACACAATGAGCTCTGTTCTTTTTGTAACTGAGAACCTTGAGAGACAGAGGGGAGACTACAGTGAGAGGACCAGAAACCAGAACCAGATCTCAGCTATCGAGTATAAACCTGTGGCAGCTCGTCAGGGGTATCACAGCTGATCACACTCACATTCAGAATTATCCAAAGTCAAACCCAGGACCTCCAGGCTATGACGTGAAAGTGCTGCACATAGTGATGTAATGGAAATATCTCAGGAATGGAAAAAAGGAAATATTTGGAACTCTCTTCATACACGGTGGAGCAATGTCAATGCGGTGCCTATGTGCTAATAATGCATGTGTGTGTAAAAGAAGAGAAACTGACAGGCTTTGTGGTGCCGGCCTCGAATGACCATTCAAGGAGTGGCATTGTTGTTTTATTTTTTAGCTCTGGAGAACACCCTCACCACCCACCACCACCCCTCTCTCCCTCTCCCTCTCATGTATAAACAGTAGCAGTCTCCTGGGGCTGTTAGCAGCTCACCTTCACTGATATTAATGAGCTCTTTCTGCTCATTTCCCTTATTTATTAACTGCTGATAGCCAGAGGAAAGGTAGGTGTGTGTGTCTCTGTCTCTGTGTGTGTGTGTTTGTGTGTGTAGTGTTGTTTGAGTTTAATGTTAAATGTTATTTTTTTGCACATGTGGCTGTTTTTTTAATGTTTTTCAAAAAGGAGCAGTTTGTTAATGATGATGTCAGTGAGTGTTAGGAATGACCTTAATGGAGGAGAATGTTTTTTTTTCTTTTTTTTTTCTTTTAGAAAATAAAAAAGCTTTAATGGGGCACAGTCACTCACAGCCAAAGGGACAAACAGGGACCACATCCTCATTTTAGTTTTGACACCACTTCTAGTAGATAATGGCTTGAGCATGAATCAAGGCTGCAGTTTGGGAACGGCTTCAGGCAGATCCCCAAAGAAGTCATGCACTGGAACCAGTGATGACTGTATGTTACAAAGGTCAAAGATTGTTGCAAATATGTAACTGGTAGGCAAGCTTGGGACTGGGAGTTAAGGGAAGGTGCCAGCAAAAAGGAATGCCAGGAGAAGAAATCAGAAGAAATTCTGGATAATGAGAGAGCTTGATAGAAGAGTGAGGGGAACCTGAATCAGGTAGCGACGTGGCTGGACACTGAACAGAGGCTCTGATAGTGAAGCTTGCTGGGATCTTTGAGGCCGGAATGGCCCAGCAGCTCATAAAGGCTTAAGGGTGAGTTGTTGTTTGGCTGGTTAGTTTACATTATTTGAGTAAAGTAGCGATGAATACTGTACAGATTTTGTAAATGAACAAAGGTGACGGTAAGCAGTTTTGGACACACAATGTGATTTTGGCCATGAAAGCCTGACGGTTCCGTCCATCCCGCAAACTCTCAGCTTTAGTTCTTTCCATATATTTTCAATTGGATTCAGGTCAGGTGATTGGCTGAGCCATCTTTTTTTTTTTCTTTTTCGAAAGCCAATTGAGAGTTTCCTTGTGTGTTTGCGATCATTGTCTTGGTGAAAACATCCACCTCCGTTTCATCTTCATCATCCTGGAAGATGGCAGGATGTCTCGGTACATGTTCACATTTATCCTTCCCTCAGTCATATGAAGCGTGTCAGCGCCATTGGTTGAAAAACAGCCCCACACCATGATGTTCCCACCTCCAAACTTCACTGTTGGTGTGGTGTTGTTGGGGTAATATGCATATGTTTAGCACCAATAAGGCTGTGACCATCTTGAAAGGGCCTACTGGTTTTTACCAATCATGAGCTGGTTCTTGTGTGACACGTTGGGAATTACACACCTTTTTACAGGCCTTCAGTTGGACTGAACCGGCTGATATTAATTTGCACTAAGTGGCAGGCTTGCTCTCTAATTACTGATAGATTTCAGCTGTTGTCATGACTTTTTGCACCTCTCTATCCCTGTGTCATTTCTCATTATTACACAATTTGTTGGTTTGATTTTGCTGGTTTGATTGCAAAGAAATGATTTGATTTCTTTGCATTTGTGGATTGGATGGGCTGTTAGCAATATCTGGGGTTAGTTAGATTTGGAGACGGAGTTATTTAAATAATGCTGTAGATAGATTTCATGCCAGTAGCACCTTTAGAAATATATTTACCTAGAAAGTTGATGACGTGTTCAACACTGTTTTTACACGGTGTGTGTGTGTGTGTGTGTGTGTGTGTGTGTGTGTGTGTGTGTGTGTGTGTGTGTGTGTGCGTACACACTTTCTGCTGTGTGTTTGTGCTTTGTCAGTGTATGTCCACCACGTTTTAGGGAGGTGGCGGACACACTTGCTTGGACAGATTGGGTTTGAGGTCATCAGAAGACAAGCGAGTGCTGTTGTAGAATCTGCTGAGCAGCACATTTCTTGTTTGACCTTTGACCTTGGGTGTCCGTTCCAGTCACCTTGCTGCACTCTGTCTTCTGTCTCTGTTGTGTGACTCCTGCAGTTACAAAGAATCAGAAATAAACCAGTCGCCACTTGTTTTATGGGGAGAAAAACAAAATTAAAACAGACCAACAGATGTTTCCACTATTAATCTGTATCATCCAAAATAAACTGCAGCACATTTTTGTATATGAAATCTAGAAAGGTCACAATATACGGAGAAGCTGATGAAAAGTAAACACTTGATTCTTTCTGAAATTTTAACTATCAATAAAATGATCTGCTTATTTCATGGAAATACTTGGCACAAAGAATTTGTCACATCCTCAGTTCAGTACAATTAGAATTATATTGACTGAGGTTGATTTGGTGCCAACAACTAAATCTTTGCTCAGGAACTCATCTTTCCTACACCTTTTACTATAACCTGGTTTCAGTTTGCCTCTGAAGTGTGTGTTTTATTTCCCGTCCTACCCTCATCCCACATGGCTTAGACAATGTCCCACACTTTGATTGGTTCTTGTTTGCAAAACTAAGGACAGTCTCACAAGAAACTTGGCTAAAAATGTGCTGGTCTGTGCATCCATATTGAAACCTAAAGATGATGCAGAGAGCATCTGAGATAACAGCTGGGTTTATTTATGGAATTAAAATTTTGCAATGTATCAAAGTGTGCTTTGAGGTAATTTGGGAAAATCTGACCGCAAGTTGTTGAACCAAAAGTGGACTTTTTAAAAAAATGACAAGATAATCACACTACCAACCAAGAACTGCTTAAGACAAATGAGTTTAATGAAAGTCTAGAATTTAATGCCAATGAAATGTTGTGCAGGAATTAGATCAAAGAAAACTTTTGAACATCATACAACTAAAGGAATTTTACATTGAAGACTGGCAAAACATTTAAGCAAATTGAGGTCAGATACTATTGAGCAGTAACAAACTGTACAGAACTTCTGAGTTCAGGGTTATACTGTAATAAAACAGTACATCTATTGACATGTTTAACAAATGATTGAAGAAGTGGTTTCAAGTGTATCACCTTTAACTGTAGGCACTGTGGGAAGATGATAAAACTAAAGCAATCAATATTTTTCTTACTTACTGAGATAACTGAATTTTAAAATGAAACTTAATTTGTTGTGTAAGAAAGAGGGCTTCCTTACTAGTATGATGGTAACTTGTACAGCACCTCAGGAACACCTTTAACCAGCTGCACACAAGAAGTTTACTATTTGAGTATTTTAATAATTAGCAGGTAGCTTTTTGTTCCAGGTCCTGCACATGGAATTGCTTTTGTTTTTGCTTTTGTGTTTCACTGTTCTTTGAAAACTTCAAGTAAACTTTGAACGTGATAGAGTTTGAGTGAGATCAGTGGGTAGATAAAAATGTATTCTAAAATCGGATCCTATGCTGGTCTGTAGGTGAATCTGTTAACTGCAATGAGATCATTTTACCAGCAGTGATGCATGCACCTACTGTTTGTCTATCCCGACAACACACACAGTGAGCTTCAGATCAGTGTGATGTTCAAAAGAAAGCCTTGTTACATGTTGCCTGGTGAGTCGTTCACTGAGCATCTACGGTATATAACTCCCTTCAAAGTGAAACCAGAAACCCCACGAGTTCCTTTGCCAAAACTTTTGCTGTCAGAGAGAAAGACGTACATGTAACTAAAAGCTTTCTAACATCATAATCTCGCTGTCAGATCCTTTCTCCACCAGCACTGCAGAGGGTGGAGCAGAGCGCATACAGGTCTAACATCAGTGGCACAAACTGGAGAGCAGCTCAGGGCAAGCAGATGGACATAGGAAGTCCAGGAGGTGCCCAAGAAGAATAAGAGTGTGATGTTTATCTTCTCATAGCCCTCAGCTCAGCATTATTATTTTCTAGAACAGATGATAACGTCGAGGGGAGAAAGTAAAGCAATTCAATGTTTAAAGGACAGAAAATGTTTAACCATAAAATAAATAATTGAATAAAATATAATTTTAGAGGTGATTTATGTTATAATATTAAATGTGTTAATTAACAAGACGATATTAATCCTGTTTATTATTGCAGAAACAACAGTATGAAAAAATGTAATAAAGGTATCTGTACTTATCTGTGCTTGAGTATTTATTTTTCTGACAACTTTTCCCTTTTTCCTCCCTACATTTTAACACAAATATCTATACTTTCTACTCCTTTTATACATTTTCAAAAGAGTCTTGTTGCTTTATGTTCAGCTGTATCATTTATAGCATTTATCCTCAGGGGTTAAAGTGGGTGAGTGCAGGTGTCCTTATGTTGTAGTCAGCATCTAGCTAGTGCTACAGAAGAAGAAGGTTTCAACATTTCTAGCTCAAAAACCATCAGCAAACACATAGACTGTCTGTGAGCAGTGTTATTGGCTAAAATAAGAGAGGTTAGGTTTAATGGTAAGGACTGCTTAGTGACACTAAGCTAAACTGCAGACTTAAAGATATATAATAATAAATAATGTCCTTTTTAATCACATAATGGACTTGTATATTATATATTGTGAATCTATACTAACTATATACTAACTTTGTGTTATTCAAATGTTCCATGAAAATACTGGGTAGTTTTGTGCAGGATAAAGAAGTTAGCTTGCATTAATGTGGTGAATTCACAGTAAAGCACTGTGCTGGACTGGAACACAGTGGCTGTGGTGGCCATTGTTGGGTTACATTGTGCAGTAGTGTAGCGGAGATTAATTTACATTTAAGATGATGGCGCTTAGATTCATTCACTGAACTCAGTTCACAATCCACAAAGTGCAACAGGTCAGCTGATCACAGCCTGTACACTAAGAAAACTTGGTGTGGAGGCTGTAGCTCATTAGAAATGATTGTGAACCGTTAGTATTTTCCCCATGCTGAGCCACAGCAGATCATACTGCTGTATCTCACTTTCACCCCTGACAGACAATATTTTTCTTTATTCTCTTACTGCTTGTGTCTGAAAAAACGGATTCTGGCTGAGTACATTCATTAGAATTAGATTTTAGTTTGGAATACCATTTATATTCTTGTGTACTAGGTTCAAGGTTCAAGGTTCTTTATTATTTGTCACATGCATAGTTATACAAGTATAACACACAGTGAAATGTAGCCTGACACGCTCCTCGACATGTGCAAAAATTGGGGGGGGGGTGTAGAGGAAGAACATTATATATATATATATATATAGTATATACACTGGGTGAATGTGCAGTAGTAGCAGCAAGCAGGTGAATTCTGTACATTAATATGAATAGACATCTGACTATTTTACAGGATAGACAATATAAACATATTTAAAATTAAAGGAATTGAAATGTACATTGTGCCTTGGTTTAGTGTCTGGAAGAGTCCTGTCTCAGTCAATTATAGATGATGTGAGAGGGCGGGTGTGTGTGTTTAGGGCACGGATGGCTTGGGGATAGAAGCTCCTCTTGAGTCTCTCTGTCCTTGCCCGGAAGATGCGGAACCTTCTACCAGATTGCAGAAGTTGGAACAGTTTGTTGCCTGGATGGGACGGGTCCTTCAGTATCTGCGCTGCTCTAGTCCGGCATCTCCTGGTGTAGGTGTCCTGAAGCGGGGGGAGAGCAATCCTGCAGCAGCGTTCTGCTGTACGGATCACTCTCTGGAGAGCTTTTTGGTCCTTCACACAGCTGTTCCCAAACCACGATGTCATGTTCTGTGTGAGGATGCTCTCCACAGCGCCTGTGTAGAAAATCCTGAGGATCTTTTAGGATGTTAGGATACTAATGTTAGGATACTAACATTATTTTTGTATTATATTAATATGGCAGAAATTCCAGTCACCTGTGCATAAAATAGATGGTAGAATTGTCCTTGAAGAAGCTACTTTTTAGTTTGAGTACATTGCAGCATGTACTTTTTCACTTTTACTTGAATAAAGAAGTTGAATCAGTACTCCAACTTTCAATTGAGTGTTTTTTAATACAAGTGTCTGTACTTCTACTTAAATACAGAATGTATGGAGTGGAGCGGACAGCAGACACGCTCGCTCTGCTTTATCATAAAACCAGCTTGAGACAAGGAAGAGCCTGCAGACAGAACGCAGCTCTTCCCCTGTCTCTGCCTTTTCTGTATAAAACAGGTTAGTAGCGTGCGCTAACTAATTGCAATGCACATAAAAGGCCTAAAACCTTTTCTTGTGTGTTAGTCTGATGGACTGAACAAGAACTTTCCTGCCAGTTGTAGTGAGAGTTGTTTTCCACTTGCAGTACTGCGTATGTTTTATTTTGTGGCAAATGTAGCTCCTGGACACACCTTTAATCCTGAAGTCACTAAAAGTTTTATAAGTGCGTGACTGCGTCCCGGTTAGCTCGCCGTGATCGTATAGTGGTTAGTACTCTGCGTTGTGGCCGCAGCAACCCCGGTTCGAATCCGGGTCACGGCAGAGAGGTGCACCGTCATTGGGACATTTCATTTTACTGAATTTCTCGGAGAAACAAACCCAAGGGATTAATATAGTTCTATTTATCTATCTATCTGATTAACATGAGTTCTACGTAACCTAGATCTCACTCAGTATGCTTCTACATGTAAACAGAGTCTCGTATATTTGGAATTTTGGGAGATTGTGAAATATATTTCTTTATTATTTCCTGTTGTGATGTATTGTTGCACGTGTTACGATATAAAGAAAGGTTACAACGGTAATGCTTAGCAAGTTAATCGCAGTGTTAACGCTACTGCACAGACATATTTTTGAAGCTAGACAGCAGCAGAATTTAGTTACAGATTTGTTATAAATAAGAGGACCTATAAGGGATTTTTATTTTGTAGACTTATACATAAAAAACACAAGGCAACCAAGGGGATTTAAAATGTGAACCTTACTGAATGTGATCCTTTTGTTAGAAGAGGAATGTGTGGAGAAAAGATGAACGCATGTGTAAATGAACAGAAACCAAAGATGTAAACTTCTGTGTAGGCGAGGGAGAGCCTGCAGTCGAGCGCAACTCACGTCCTCTGTCTCTGCTTTTTATTGGAGCAAAATAGTCATTAGAGCCACTACTGAATCCCAGCTGCAACATTTAATGCAGCCACAGATGTTAGGCAGCGTTCTGCTGACTAACATGCAGCAGAACACTGCAGTATGTGTCGGTCTGCAGGCACATCGCTATATATTTAGTTAATTCATGTTTTTCATTTAATTTTGCTGGTTTTTTTTTTTTTTTTTTTTTTTTTTTGGGGGGGGGGGGGGGGGTTAACAATCACTCTCCATTTATACCATTTTAATCATGATGCGTATCTTTAAATAGCACGGCAAAGTGTAAATAGGGGAAATTACACAAAATACACTCAAATGAAGCATTCGTTCACTTTTGAAAATTTTAATATACTGTATCATTAGTGACACAGTGCGCACGGTTTTTCCTATTTTTTTTTAAAAAAGTAATTGACTGTACATACACCACATATTTTACTAGGTTTCAGTGATACACTCGTGATTTTTGCATGGTCATATCAACATTAGATCTTTTATTGTGAGTCATCAGAACTTCTGAGTGAAACATGGAGTATCCCTCTGTAACCATGGTTATTCACTGTCAGGCTTGACATTACTCTGAGCAGCATACATGATTTTATGAATCAACATTTGTGGGTTTGTGGTTATACTCACTCTCTCCCTTGTAGAATAACTTTGTTACAAGTAATACATTTGTTTTGCGATTAGGCTGACATGAGAAAACCGATGTGATGGAGTGTGAGAAGTGTGTCAGAGAAAGCAGCCCTAACTTCTAACAACTTAAAGTCAGTGTGGAAAAATAAAACAGTTACTTGTGTGGGACTGTAGCCTATAGGTTTATATTATTAACTGATAATTATAAGACAGGTAATGCAACAAGTATTATAGTGAATTAGTTTCTCCTGGGAGTAATTCATTAACATACTGCATTATTTTAAGAAAAGTATTCTGTGTAATATGTGCAATACATTATTTTTTGAGTAATGACCCAACACTGATCACAACAAAGAGGGGAAATACCTCCAACAGGCACAAACATTCCTAACACAGAGAGCTTGACCCTCTGCTCGGCCTCACCACCTCTAACAAGGTCTTTCTTTCACAAACACCACTCAAGATGGGTAGTTTTGTTTCCCCTGCGTCTAAATACCCAATGTTTTTTCTAAAAAGTTCACCATGGCAACTTGAAAGTATGTGAAATTATGTGTACATGGCTGGTGTCTGCTCCTCTAAAGTGACAAAAAGCAAAAAAAAAAAAAAAAAAAAAAGAAGCTTTTTCTGAACCAAAGTCTTCATTTGAGGCTCTTAATAAATTTCAGTTTTGTTTTCTGTGAATCTTCTGGACCTGAACTCAGACCTGTATCTCTGATCTTCTTGGCGTTTTCACTATCAGCTATGACAATGTGGAAGAGCTGATCCTGTTCTGCTAAGTTTAGCCCAGGTGGAAATGCTGCTGTGGGTGGAGTAGGCCAGCTCGTCAGTGAAGAGCTATATGTTCACTGGAGCCTGTATCTCTTCCTGCATTTATAGTTAGCTCTGTCTGTACAAACGTTTGTATCTGAATAAATCTTGCTCCTTCTTCCTAAATCAGACTGCTATAACCTCTATTACTGTACAGAGTGTGCTACTTGACTGCAAACATTTAGTTCTGTTTTAAGCTGGCATTTTGCTGAAGTGGTCCAAAGATAAAATTGTTAGTTATTCACATACAGAACTGTATATGAATGACCTAGAGTAACTAGAGTTTGAATTTCTGTGTTTGTATTGCCGTGAAACTTTGACTTATGCTAGTAATTCTTAAACTTCCAGTGATTTATCCCACAGGCTGAACTCTCCTCCCTGAGTCTCTGAATCCAATGAAATGAAAATGAACATTCAGTTATATAATGAAACATGCTGTAATTGAGGGGTTAGCTCATTATGCCACATTAGTCTGATATAAATAGTGAGCTATTAGGCTTAATTTATTAGCCAGCTTCATTTTATTAAAGAGCTTGGGGCCACGTATGCTGTGGCTCCTCATTTACAAAACTGCTGCTTAAAATCTGATGGGGACACCTGTGTGTTAGAAATTCTGACCATTGGTAATTTATCTTCACTGGTTGTGGACAATGGAAGCTACTGTGGTATCGGTTATATTTAAATTGCTTTTATCTTCAGTCTAGATTCAATTAAAATATATATAATTAAATGAAAACATGTTCATACAGTACTAAAGTTTGATACTACTCTAACACTTAAATCTCTTTAATGCAGAACTTTGTAGAAACCCATTTGGCAGCAGACATCTCTAATTTTTCTTTGTGAAGTCTGTGTACACCAGGTCATTGTTATATTGACAAGTTAACCATTGCTCCAGTTTCCCAATTAAAGCAAATAGGACTCACTGGGTATTAATCTGGAGCCACACAAACTTTTGTGAAATATAATAGGAGTCAGGTTTTCAAGACACTGTCTAATGCTTTATTTTGCTTTTTTTTTTTTTTTTTTAAAAAAAGAGCAAATTAAGACATGCTGTACAGAATTTGTATAATCTTACCTTTTTATCTTATAATTTTTGTTTTCCCCCCTTTTCACTACAGACATTAAATAAGATAGAGAATCTGTATCATCAGTGAAGACGTTAATAAAATAATACTGTTATAAAACAGCTTATAATTTTTTCAAAATCCTTTAAAATTTTCTGTAGTTTCTCATCAGACATTACTTTTGGGCGTTGAAAAGTGCCTGACAGCAGGCAGACAGCATTTTATCTCTGATGTCCACACTTTCATTTCTCCAGAGCACTGCTTTCTTCTGTTTCCACTGGTCCTGTCTGATCGGGAAGGCTCATCAGTCATCAGAACGACTTGGCTTTACTTGGGTCAGAACAATAATATCCCTGCCAAGCGTGATGGACAGCTGAGGCGAGGTTGCGAACAGCGGCATGGTGTCAGGACACCGACTGAAGGTAGAGAGAAGACAAATGTTGACGTTTCCATCAGAAATCTGCTCAAGGTGATGTTTGGGGTGGCTGCACCCTCCACCTGCAATAAAACATCCTCCAAACATTTCTTCAAGGCCTCGGCTGTGATTGCACTGCAGTGTTGCTCACTGAAAAAGCAGTCTCAAGAAACACTTCAGGTTCATCCACACAGGGGTTTATTGGATCAGAGAGGCTTTTTTGTCCATTTAAAAATTTTTCTTCACACTCGAAGTGTGACAGCTGGAGTGGGTTGTTGGGAGTAAACTCATAGAAAGCATGTTGCTGCTTTCAATTCCCTCATGACATGACAGGATTTCATCATTGTAAGATGTGGTTGTGCCCTGCAGTGCTAAAAAGTCAAATTAATTTTGTTCCTAGAAAGGCGGTGATGACTATATTGGTTTTAGCCTGGACTTTTTTCGCAAATACTTTTTGACTGCTTGATAGTTCCCAACTATATACCCAGATTTGAAATGAATCAATTGGTGCCACCCCCAACCTTTTTAAACAAATGTGCACAAAGCCAGATTGTGAACGACTGAGTTGATTTCCCAAGGTGATCCCTTGCTGTTCAGCCACTTAACATGACTCCAGTGGTTAGATCTACTGAAGCCCGGTATCGAAAACATGCTGGGAATTTGTGTCATAGTCCACTCGCGTAAAGCCCCACTGTATAAACCGGCATTTGTTTGAACAGTTAGATGAGGATCCTGGAGATGTTGCTGCATTTTACAGGCTGCAGTATCTCTAACCATCTGTCAGAGTTCATTATTTAAACCGACATTTGTCATGGTGCTCCTGTGTGATCGTTGATATGCATCGTGTGTTCAGAGACTTCAAACATGCACACTTACACAAAACCTGCAAATACCAATTGCTGAGATGAACAAATTAAGAAGACAGGAGGTGTGCGCCGTATTTGACAGTGATGTTTATACAGTTCAAACTTTAATAAACTCTGAATCAGAAATAGTTTGTGCGTAAACTCAGTCATCAGTGAAGTGATTATAATTCAGATCACTGGTTGATTTTTTTATTTTCTCAGTAAGGCGTGGTGTACTGTAGAGAGCCAAGAGAGTAGCTTCAGATGCTTTTCTATTGAACAGCACGCTGATCTGAAACTCACCGTGTGTGTTGTCGGGTTAGACAAACAGGGAGTGTGTGCATCACTGCTGGGGAAATGATCTCATTGCAGTTAACAGACTCACTTACAGACCATCATAGGATCAGATTTTAGAATAAATTTTCATCTACCCACTGATCTCACTCAAACTCTATCGTGTTCAAAGTTTACTTGAACTTTTTAAAAAACACTGAAACACAAAAGCAGAAAAAAAAAATGAATTAAGATTTTATATAACACCGACTTAATAGCAATAACTACAAAAGACAGCCTGGAGAGATTCTGTTAAAACTCTTGCCTAAACCCTGTCAAATGTGACTTGCGTTCTGATTTGATGTTTGGTTTTCATCATTGTTATCACTATTAGTCATTTAAGCTTCTTTCTTTATATTTCTAGTGCTCTAGTTCTTTGTTATGGGATTTCTAGTTCTTAGGTTTTCCATGTGTCCCTTTTAGTTCAGTGTCAAGTCTGCGTTTTTGTGAATTGTCTCTTGTTTTCTGTTTTATTTTGATAGTCCCAGTTCTACGTTAGTGTTTCTAGTCCCGTTATGTCCGATTAATCCCAGCCATGTCTCCCTCCTGTTTCCCATTCCCTGATTGCCCTGTGTGTATTTAAGCCCTGTGTTTTCTTGTGTGCTGGTTCATCTGTATTTTTCCTTGCGTCATTTCCCTGCCTCTCTTGTTCAGTTCTGTGTTTTGTTAGTTTTTCCCATTTAGGTTTTGCTTAGTTTCCTTCCACACCTTCCCTGTTTCTGTTTGTATCACCACCTTATGAGTAAACTCACTTGCATCTCAGGTGCCTGCACCTTGGGTCCTAAAACCTCCACCTCCACACGTCTGCTGTGGCAGACATGACACTAATATTGGCGAAATATTAACCCCGTTGAATATCCACTGTCTTCTTGTTTTATTTTGTTCAGCTTTCCTTTTTTCACTGCCTTAAGACATTGTAAAGCTAAGGCTTTCAGCACATTTGAGTAAAATAACAGCTGAGTGTTGTCCAAGATTTTGCTCCTTCTTTACATTCAGATTTTCTGGGAGAACTCATGAAACACATGGTGAGAAAATCTTGTGATTCTATAGTTATTCATATCAATCAGCTCCGTCCTTCACATTGTGACATTTTGATTGGATCCCGCAAGCATCTGTGGTAATAAATGATCTCCAGTAGCTGCGTCACATCGTCTTCACTAGTCAAACCATCAGCTCTCTCACTCTCTGTGAACAGGGCCGAATCACAACAGTAGCTGCCTCAAGGCTGATTCATAGATGGAGAGACGACCCAAAAATGCACATCTTAATCCACACACCAAAAGTCTCCCACATCAAGACTTACTTATATGAGGTCTCATATGTGAGGCTCTTCTTCAGATCTTTTCATGTCCGCTCTAGATCTGCTTTTCTTTTTTAACATCAGTTACAGGAATATCTTACAAACACAGAAAATTCAAACATCAGAAAAAAACTGCAACTGATCCTTATTACTGGAAAGAATAGGTACAAATATCATGTGTATTTTACTTTAGAAGAAAATGGATTTTAAGTGTGCATTGCCTGGATATACACCTGAAAACAACTGAAGCATATGCATTTTGTCAGACACTAACAGTGGATCAAAGACAACCAGTTTATAGTTTTATAGCTTGCTGTTGAACATTTTATATGGATTATTACATTGTGGTGAGTTTTACTACCTGCTGGGACAAACAGTTGCTGCAGGATGAATCCATAAATCCCTGAACAACAGTCGTATTAATTCAGCCCTCCATAAAAGTGACATGTTTGCTGCCGCTAACTTGATGATGTGCCATAAATATCTTCTGCCACCGAGGCTGATCGCTTCATCCGCCACTGATGGAGGTTGAGCAGCGCACACATCCTGCACACATTAACAAAATCCATTCATATGGAAAAACACAGTGTTGTTATTTGTTTCCCTGATTTACCAGTAATAAATGATTTTTTTAACCGAGTGTCTTTTATTTTTGAAAAAAATAATTTTAATTATTAAAACTTGTTCTTAAGTAGAGCATGAAGCATTTTTAAATCCCAGCTGTTTCAGTGTTGTATCACTCTGCCTCAGTTTTACCTGGAACTGTCATTAGTATCATTTTAATAAATGAACACATTAACGTCCAGAGATCATTTGGTTTGAACCCTTATCATGGATTATGGGCCTAAGTAGAAATGAACATATTCTGAATATGATGAGAAAAGATTTGCAGCTGGAAATTTGTTTGTTTCAGAAATCTGATGCATTGCACAATGAATCCCATATGTTACCCTGTTTTTTTTTTTTTTTTAATTCAATTTATGGAGTTAACCAGTGTTGGTAAAAGAAGAATTATCAAGAGCAGACATTTTCTGGGTGTTATAGGGTGTGACCAGCTCCCAAGACGTACAATTGCATGGCTGTTGTCAACAGAGACGCTTCTAGTTTACCTGGCCAGCACTCGGTGGCAATTTATATCACAGAGAACAAACTAAGATATTTCTTGACAGTTTCAGGAACCACCTGGACAATTTTTCAGGGTGTTCTTTGTGGAAAACCTGCAACAGTATATATATATTTTGTTGTTGAAGACCGGTTCAGAGTGCCCTCCCCACAACCTGCTCTCAACAATGTAATGCATGCTTTTTTTTGGTGCCATATAGAATGCAGGATAGCTTTTACACAGCTGATTAATATGTGTGGTGGTAATCTTGTTTTTAATAGTCCATGCTTTTTTGTGTTGGTAGGTAAATACAACAAGTTCCATATGTTTCAGATATGCTTGTGACATGAATACTGGTGTTATGCAACATATCACATTTTACTATCTATTTATTAACATGTTTTAGTATAAAAACCATTCATATAAAACATTTCTAATTAACTTTAGCATTAAGAAAAGCATTCACTGTCTTTTTCAGGGCTCTGTATGAAACCCATGAGTCAAGTAACCATCTAGTTTGGTCAAATGTAGGCACTTACAGCTGTTAATGTCTGAATACAGCAAAGTTGTATGCAGCGTGGGGTAGAGATGCTCAGACATGGCACCACTGACAGAGTGGGGAGGGAATATAAGTGAGAAGTGCAGGCTGTTGTTGTCATTGTTGGGGTTGTACAAACACTTTCACTCTTGGCGAGAGTGAGCCACACTTACACTACCAACACAAAGAGCAGAATTAGAGAGACCAGAAAAAGAAGACATATTTGGACCTGCAGCACAAGCAGTATCAGCAAATTAAACACACATATCACATAGAGCATCATCATCATCATCATCATCATCAAGACCAGTTACACACACACACACACACACACACACACACACACACACACACACACACACACACCACCTGTGCAGAGCATCAAATTGCTCAGTTGTTACATCAGAGCAATGAATAAATGCATACAAAGTCAAAGCAGACATCAGACTTGGCCCTAATCTCTTCGGGATTATTATTGACACCAGGCTGATAGGACTCATCACCATGTTCTAAAGAAAGGTTTTAGTGTTACTATCTCATTGCTGATCATTTGGAACGACCAAGCTGAAGAAACCAAAGTGCTGCAGGGTTCGAAGTCTGAATGCCTGATTAACTCTTTGCATGAGTTTTTATTCTACTCCATATTGGTCTGTGAATGTGAATATAGCACAAAAAATGCAAAATGTAAAAAGCAAAACTGATATTTACTACTAATTAGAGATGGCAAGATACCACTTTTTTATGTCCGATACCGATATCATAAATTTGGATATCTGCCGATACCGATATGAATCCGATATAGTATGTTTTTTTAATCAATAAAACTGTTTTTTTAATATCTTGCTGCATTTTGTATAAGTTCATACTCAAGTTTAAATAAATAACAACACTAAAGCTATTCTGTTATACCTGTATGTAAAAAATACACTGCGTCCAAAATATGTCACAGTTCAGCAACAGTGATCAATCTAATAAACTTAAACCTGCACCATCCTCCCTATTCTGGTATTTTAAAGAGTACTTAGCAGAAATATTAAGCAACCTAACTAATAGGGTTGCAAAAAAAATAGGGAACCACCCCCCACCTCATGATGCTTAATCGATGTAATCAAATTTAATTTGATGAAGGTGGAAACATGCACAGAAATAAATTATTTTTCAAGAATAATTAAATAGATTCAACATCTTTCTTCAACAGAATTGCAGAATTCACAGATGGTACTTTCCCAAAGGAAAAAGTACTAGCTTACTAGGGTATATTAGAGTTAACAGTTACTATATACAGTAATGGACTTCTATATATTTTACATCAGATTAAAACTTTGGGTGTAAGAGTCAGATAATTATTTATTAAAAGCTAGACATTTAAAATGAGAATAAGAAAGAAAAGTATGTCTTTGTGCCCCCTTTTCCCTGTTAATGCCCTATCGGCCCCCTGGCTAAACTTTGCTAGATCCGCCCCTGAACTGTTACAGCCGTCAGCTACGTAGAAAAAGATCCTGGTGTAGAAAGTAATATTACAGTTTTTTCTGAATGCTTAAACCCCAACTGTGATTCCTGTAGCACAATCTCTAAAACTATTCAGACTTATAGCAAAACCACTCACTGAGTTTGCAAAACTAAAAGCACAAAAACTGCTTTGCACTCAGTTTGCAATTTTGTAACACACACTTTGCACAACTGTAGGCACAATTCACTGCACAACACTCAATTACCAAATTTCCAACACACTCCTAGCAAAAGTATACACATGTATGGCTATCATTAACACTAATTTGCCAACTGTCTGGCACACTTTCACATGTGAAAACTTTTTTAGATAATTAGTTCACTTTGTAATCAGCCTAAGCACTATAATACAGGTAAGCTGTGTGTGCGGAGTACAATGGAGGGAGCAGAAAGAGTGAGAAGTAGAGGAGGCCGAGGAAGAGGACGTGGAGGTGAAGAAGTAGGATGAAGAGGACGACAAGGACAAGGAGGAGCAAGAGGAGGACGAGGAGGGGGGAGAGGAAGATGAGGAGGGGGGAGAGGAAGGGTAGGAAGAGTAAGAAATAGAATTGCTGATGACATCAGAGCTACAATAGTGGACCATGTAATCAACCGTGGAATGACCCTGAGGGTAGCTGGCCAATGGGTCCAGCCTAACTCGAGCCGCTACACTGTAGCAAGTACCATAAGGACATTTTGAAATGAGAATCGGTTAGTACAGTCACTTCGCACAAAGATTTGTAGCACTGCCATATGCCAATGAGAAACACACCAATACCGTAGATGTAAAAATACTGAAATTGTTACTTTACAGAATTGCTAGATGACCAGATGCTGGGGGCAGAGGAAGCATGTTCACTGCAGACCAAGTAACCCATATAGTCATTATGGCGATTGCAAATAATCCTATACTTGGAAATAAACACTTGTGTTTGTTTTGATGTGTTTATAATATCGCCATAATGACTATATGGGTTACTTGGTCTGCAGTGAACATGCTTCCTCTGCCCCCAGCATCTGGTCATCTAGCAATTCTGTAAAGTAACAATTTCAGTATTTTTACATCAATGGTATTGGTGTGTTTCTCATTGGCATATGGCAGTGCTACAAATCTTTGTGCAAAGTGACTGTACTAACCGATTCTCATTTCAAGATGTCCTTATGGTACTTGCTACAGTGTAGCGGCTCAGTTTAGGCTGGACCCGTTGGCCAGCTACCCTCAGGGTCATTCCACGGTTGATGACATGGTCCACTATTGTAGCTCTGATGTCATCAGCAATTCTATTTCTTACTCTTCCTACCCTTCCTCTCCCCCCTCCTCATCTTCCTCTCCCCCCTCCTCGTCTTCCTCTTGCTCCTCCTTGTCCTTGTTACTTTTGTTTTTTCAATAGGAAGAGGGCCATGTGACACATCAAACTTATTGGTAATGTCACAAGAAAAACAATGATGTGCTTGGTTTCAACGTAACTTTATTCTTTCAAGAGTTATTTACAAGTTTCTGACCACTTATAAAATGTGTTCAGTGTGCTGCCCATTGTGTTGGATTGTCAATGCAACCCTCTTCTCCCACTCTTCACAGACTGATAGCAACACCGCAGGAGAAATGCCAGCACAAGGATCCAGTATCCGTAGTTTCAGGTGCTGCACATCTCGTATCTTCACACCATAGACAATTGCCTTCAGATGACCCCAAAGATAAAAGTCTAAGGGGTCAGATCGGGAGACCTTGGGGGACATTCAACTGGTCCACGATGACCAATCCACTTTCCAGGAAACTGTTTATCTAGGAATGCTCGGACCTGGCACCCATAATGTGGTGGTGCACCATCTTGCTGGAAAAACTCAGGGAACGTGCCAGCTTCAGTGCATAAAGAGGGAAACACATCATCATGTAGCAATTTCAAATATCCAGTGGCCTTGAGGTTTCCATTGATGAAGAATGGACCCACTATCGTTGTACCCCATATACCACACCAAACCATCACTTTTGTTGTTCCAACAGTCTTGGAGGGATCCATCCAATGTGGGTTAGTGTCAGACCAATAGCGGTGGTTTTGTTTGTTAACTTCACCATTCACATAAAAGTTTGCCTCATCACTGAACAAAATCTTCTGCGTCAACTGAGGGTCCTGTTCCAATTTTTGTTTTGCCCATTCTGCAAATTTTGTGCGCCAATCTGGGTCATCCTCATTGAGATGCTGCAGTAGCTGGAGTTTGTGGAGTTTCCAAAACCTTGTGAACGATGTGCTTCGAGATTTTCTGAATCTCTTTGTTTTCGTGTACCTGGATGACATTCTTATTTTTTCCAGAACACCCGAGGAACACCAGGTTCACGTGAGGAGTGTGTTACAGCGTTTGCTGGAGAATAGACTATTTGTCAAGGCGGAAAAATGTGAATTCCACATTTCATCTGTTTCTTTTCTGGGTTATGTATTGGCAGGAGGGCAGGTGAAGACGGACTCAGCGAAAGTCAAAGCAGTTCTGGATTGGCCCGTTCCGGAGTCCCGCAAGAAGCTTCTCCTGGGAGATCCCGACCCAGGTACCGGGCCTCCTGGGCGGCGTTTTGTCCCTGCTGCCGCCCGTGGAGCCGTCATTCACTGGGCTCACACCGCGCGATTTTCTTGCCACCCTGGCGTGAGTAGAACTATTAACCTTCTAAAACGACAGTTCTGGTGGAAATCTTTAATAAAAGATGTAAAAGACTATGTGTCGGCCTGCTCCACCTGTGCCCGTAATAAACTGTCCACCAAACACCCAGCGGGCCTGCTCCACGCACTCCCAATGCCACACCATCCCTGGTCCCACATTTCTTTGGATTTCATAACCGGCCTCCCCAGCTCCTCAAGGAAGAGTGTAATTCTTACAATCTCAGATGATCTTGACCTCGCTGTCCCCTCTGCACCACATCATCTCCGGCGCTGCCAACGGATTTGGCGCAGGGTCCGCCAGGCTCTCCTGCAGTCCAAGCAACGACAGGCGCCCCTGCATATCACCCTGGCCAAAAGGTGTGGCTGGCTGCTAAACACATCCCGCTGCGAGTGGCGTCCCGCAAGTTGGCTCCGCGCTTCATCGGCCTGTATGAAATCGAGGCTGTCATCAATCCGGCTGCTGTTCGTCTGAAGCTTCCTAACTCCTGGCGCATACATCCCACGTCCCACGTCTCCCAGGTCAAACCGGTTCGACATAGTCCTCTGTGCCCTCTGTCCGAGCCCTCGTCTTGTTGATGGTCATCCCGCTTATACGGTCAGTCGGATCATGGCGGCGCGTCGGCGCGGGCGGGGGTGGCAGTACCTGGTGGACTGGGAGGGGTATGGCCCCGAGGACCATCTGTGGGTTCCGCGGTCGTTTATTCTTGACTCCTCTCTCGTCACTGACTTCCATGCTTCCCTTCGCAGGCAGCGAAGGGAAGCATGTCACGGCCCGTGGCTCGGCATCCAGGGATCCGTGGGAGGCTGCGGTGGCCACACCCTTGGGCTGGGCCGCCTCCAAACCACCTGCATCTCATCTGAGGCAATCACCTGAGGACTACTTCAGCCAGCTCTGACGGCTTCTCCTCACCAGTCCGTAAGTCTCCTCCCAGTGTGACCAGCATTCGGCGTGGAAGCCTGTGGCCTGCCTGTCCTCCTGCCTGACTGCCTCCCTTCCTCCCTAGGATTCCCTTCACGGGCACCTCACCCCTCCAAGCTCCACGGTCCTACTCTACCTATAAGCCTCTGCAACTTATGAAGTCTAGCTGTTCATTTCTTGACAAATTGCATGCTGTTAACTGTGTCCCCCCCTTTCTGTTGCAGTTTCCCCACGGTCCCGATTACGGTGCTCCTGGGCTCCACGCTCCTCGTTTCCCCACGTGGCATGAGCCTTAGTTTTTCGTTTCCTTAGCGTTGTTAAAAGATTCTTCAGTTCAACTTGTACATAGTTCTGAGCTGCGGTGTGCTGAGTCTGCTTTGGGGTCCTGTTACCTGAACACTCCGTGTTCTGTGACAGTTTGTAAGGGTGCCATTTGTGAGTAGCTAATATCTGCCGAAGGGATGTTCGACTGATGCCACTCTCCAGTGACATGCGGCGAGTGCTACGCTGTGGGCTCTTGCTGAATGAAGCTAGGACAGCCACTGATGTTTCTTCATTAGTGACAGTTTTCTTACAGCCACATTTTGGCAAATCCAACACTGAACCAGTTTCACGAAACTTAGCAAGCAGTTTGCTAACTGTAGCATGGGAGATGGGTGGTCTCGTAAGGGGTCTTGCATTGAAATCTGCTGCAATGACCCAGTTACTGCGTTCACCAGATATCAACACAATTTCGATCCGCTCCTCATGTGTTAACCTCTTCGACATGTCAATGGCTGTGAACAAAGAGAAACTTGTAAATAACTCATGAAAGAATAAAGTTACGTTGAAACCAAGCACATCATTGTTTTTCTTGTGACATTACCAATAAGTTTGATGTGTCACATGGCCCTCTTCCTGTTGAAAAAACAAAAGTTGTATCCAAGATGGCCGACTTCTAAATGGCCACCATGGTCACCACCCATCTTGAGGAGTTTGCCCCCTCACATATACTAATGTGCCACAAAAAGGACTTTAATATCACCAACCATTCCCATGTTATTACGGTGTATCCATATAAATGGCCCACCCTGTACTTTGCGACTCATCTCCCCGCGTGCAACACCATTTAAAAATTACATGCTATAACCTTCACTAGTGTAACCTAGACACAAAAGTAACTGAGTTTGAACATATTGGGTCTGAAACATATTGATCTAATATCAGAGGAAACCACAGCTGACAGGAGGAAACACTGGGTCCTTTTTAAAAATTCAGTGGTATGTTGGAGATTGTGCACCATGTTCAGAAGGTTGACTTCAGAATTCTGCAGATTACCAAGAAACAGCCTGAATTTATGCATCAGCCAGGAGCTGCTCCAACATCAGTATGTGATAAATGATGAATGACAGTGTGGTTTATTAAACACAGAAAACCTCAGAGCAAAGAAGCAAATCATATGAGCCACAGCGAGTAGAATATTGACTGCAGTGTTACTGCACAAAGTTGCTATTTTCTTATATGGGATCACTTTAAAAAAAAGAAAAAAGTCAGAGTTGTATGATAACTATTTTAAAACAAAACCTAAAAAGATGCACAAAACAACCACAAAGAGATATAAAAATGACTCAAAAGAGGAACAACAACAAGATTCCACAAAGACGTGAAATATTGCCACAGAAGCAGTTAAAGGATAAATAAACTGTAGCACTTTCTAGTTACTAGGGAACCCAGCACTACACACACACACACACACACACACACACACACACAGGGACTGACAGGTTTGTGATTAAGTGCAATTGTTTTATTTAAAGTGTTCTCTCAGACTGCAGTATCCACTGCGTGTACTTTCTGCCCAGCTTGCTCCATCACTTGCTCATTGCTGATTGACAGACGCTCCTTCTCGACGATATTGTAACACGTCTTGTGCGCTAGCAGTTTACGGATGGCGTAAATAACATATCCTAACTTTAACAAGTTACTAAAATCTGAAGCAAGAAGGATACTATTAAAGACAATCCATAAAGAAAAATAATGGATCAATTAGTAGAAGCTGACAGATATAAAAGCAGATGAAGAGAAGATGCTGCAGAGATGAACCTCAATGCCTCGCATGATATAAAAGGGAAAAAAAAGGATAAAAGGAAAAGCATAATAAAAGCTTGGAGACACATACAATGGATCTGATGAAGGGGGATTTTTTCCAAGCTTGTGTTTTGTTTTTTTCTCCAGTTGTGCGCAAAGAAGAACACAAGTGACACAGTGCATGTGCGTCTCACAAAAACATATGCCTCAAAATAATATCCTGATGTATTCTGTCTGAATAATATTAGCAGTTAAAAATATTAACTGTTACTGAGATAAAAATCTAAACTGAAAAAATTATTTTAACAAGACAGTGTCAGGGCTCTGTGTGCGGGGAGGCGGAGATGTGGATCCAAGTGCAGGACTCTGAGACGGAAATATAACTGAAAACCACAGCTTTATTGCTGGCACCAACAAAACAGAAATCAAACATGAAAACACTAACTGGAACACACAGGCAGGGTCTGAGGATACGACGCGACACTGGGTTGAGGACAACACAGGGCTAATATACACAGGGTGGTAATCAGGGAATGGGTAACAGAAGGGAGACACAGCTGGGGGAGATCAGGGCTAACGAGACGGGGGAGCTAAGCTGCACACACTAACATAAGACAAAGACTTTTACAATAAGACAGGAAACAAGAAACCACTAAACAAAGATGCAGACACGACACAGAGACAGACTAGACACTGAACAGAAACTGCAATACACATGAGAACCCAAAACCTAAGAACTGATACCTCACCAAGAATAACTGAAACAGATCTATAATGATAATAATAAACAAAGCACCAGAACATCAGAAAATAATCCATAATGCAAAAATAGACCAAAATATAAGAAACTCAAAATGCTGGGTCAACACTGACCCAGAACCGTGACAGACAGTACAAACAAGAAACAGACAAATGTTAATGTTTCAATACTTGTCATATTTAATTTACTTCTGCTTGGTTTTACTTGTAGGTGGACACCACTGCATGATTTCTAAGAGAAGAAATATCATGTCGTTGTTCATACAGGGTCCAAATGTTAAGGGGGATCTACAAAATAAGTCCACTGGTAACTGGCACAGTGATTGGATTTTTACCTGCCCTTTTTGATAAATCTGGCTCCCAACATTTCTTCTAGTCAAGTTTAAGGGTGGAAGGAAATCACAGACATTCACTCATGTGCAAGTACAAGTGGTTAAAATAGTAGTATGAAAGAACAAGAGCTCCGAAAGCTCTCTTATTATTAGGATCAGGATGACTGAGAACCTTCACAGACTCTTATTATTAGATTATTAGTAGTAGATTTGTTTTAAATTTCCTGATACAGCTCATGTCATTCTCACAGGTTTTCTCATTATTTTCAGCATCTTCCTGCCAGTGTAGTGTTGCCAGGGAAACCGACCTTGCCAAAAGAAATTTACTACGAAGCACTAATGAGGGTAAATCATGAGGGAAGAGAAGAAGGAACTCCATCTGAGATACAAATGTAACGATCAAATGTGAGTGTTACTGACTAGGTTCACTGAAATAACCTTATATCAACAGCAATATAACAGCTAAAATACTTTGGTTAAAATATATTGTCTGTAACTGTAAGATGGGGGTACAGAGTGGAGAGACTCAAAATCTCTGTTTCAGGATATCATTACATTTTTAGGGGGTTCCAGGTTCCAGTAATGGCATGGCAAAATGGCAATCTTGCAAAGATGAAGTACAGAGTCTTCTCTCATTTTAAAATCTAACTTTGACCTGGAATGCACAGATGTATGTTAAGTTGTATTACAGAAGGTAGGAATTAAAGTAGAAATATAACCCCTCCTTCCATTTTAGCCTCAGCAGACTTGTGATACCACTGCACAAATTTCTTTCTGGTACAAGGCTTCTTTGGATGGTTGGAATTACCACACAGGAAAATCAGCTTGGAAAAATCCAAAGGTTAAATCTGACCTGACAGCAATGACCAGGCGAACATGCTTTTGTACTGACAAATGTGTCAATAATGGAAGGCGAACAGCAAACTTAGAGTGACTGTAACATGGTAGACTAATGTGCCTGTGTTAATTCAGCTCCATATTATTGTGTGAAGTTGCACTGGGTTGGGAGTGGTTTTGTGTGTGTGTGTGTGTGTCACATTTTTGGTGAGCCAATGGCTGGAATGGGGTTGGACTAATTAGAGGCAGGTGTACTTGATTGCACTGATACACTGGTCTACTTATAGCCCACACTACAAACACTGCTGTGTCGTTTTGTCTCTCTGTGCAGGTATGTAATGTGATGAAATCAGATATGTTTGGGATGGATGGATTTTGTGCTATGAATTCTATAGTGAAAGTGTCGTTTTGTCTCTCTGTGCAGGCCAGGGCCTATTATATGCCACAGCCTAAAGGTAGCAGAGTTGCAGAGGCTGGAGTGACCACTGGCTATATGCTTGCAGGGTGGTGGGTCTCCAAGGACAACTTCTAACCCTGTTACAGGCAACACGTGGAGTGCAACTGGCTGTGTGGCATAGCTGGCTCTGGCCTTGGGACTGTGTGTTTTTTATATAATTCATAAATGGGACACTGGACTGTTTTATCTTTTCTCTTGATATATTTTTTGTCAATAAATTATCTTTTAGAATTTTATTGACTGTCATCTTTTTGCCCACGACAGAGACGGTTGGTCAGACCTAGAATCTTTCTTTGGGTGTGTTACATGACCTCTTGCCCAGTGTTTGGCCTCCTGGCAGATAAATGAAGCAGAAACGAGGCTGTGTTCTTAAACAGAAAGATGTGATATATTATGAATGGACACTGCTGTTGTGTGTTCACCAGATCCATTGTCAGACATCCTCTGTGTTGTTCACTGTTAGAAATTTGTCATGTGAAGCAGAAAATGCACTCTGCGTGAGTAAACACGCTCCATATGTTAGAGACACACTATGTGTGTCGATGACAGGTCACATCTCAGAAATAACAAGACTCGATCACACACCATAGCACATCCACCTGCACTGGAATAGAGTTTAATGGTACTGCCACATTTTGTACATGATTAGTTTATTGGTTAGCCATGGGTAAATCTGCAGATTCAAAATCACATATGAATCAACAACAGAAAAAACCCCTCAAACTTCTAAACCTTCCAGGCCAGCCATACTTGTTTGATGTTTTTCTAAATTTATTGTCATTAACTTTAAGATTTAACATGCTAACTGAGGTCCATAGAGTCTGAGATGTAGTTCGTTTTTTTTTTTTTTTGCTCTTTCTCTGAGCATTGCATGATCTCACCATCGAGTGAATTTGCTATGAGGTACACTCCCGGGAAGATTGGGTTACAACACCTTGAAGCTCCAGGTCAGCAAAATACAAAATTACTACAATTATAGAAGTAGTCACACATACTGTTAATCACTTAATCAAGTCTCGCACAAATGTATTATGATCTGGGGTGGATTATCCATTGGGCTTTCTAGGCACATGCCCAGGGGCCCATATACATTTGGGGGCCCATCCAAGAGGCAAATAGAAAAGAAAAGACCAGAATTGTATTATCTTAAATATTATCAAAACACACATATATTTTTTATCATAATAAATAAATAATTGGTAGAATCCAGTAGTCTGTGTTTAAAAAACAAAAAACTTTATTGGTTTTCTAAATGGATACATCCTAAAAGTGCTTTTCCTGATAACAGCTCTCTGGGCTTCATTATTGTTTCAACACTCGTTTGGGAGTGGGACTGTGGTACTGTCAGGAGCTGCAGGAGGTGCCAGAGGAGGAAAAAGAGGAGGTGATCTGCTGGAAAACAGAGATGTGTGTGTATGAATGTGCTTTAACAGCTTTAAATAATGTACTTCAGAGGTTTTAGTGAAATGTTACTGTTATGGCTACTTTTCTCTCTTTTTAGTTTTTCTCAGTTGCTTTGGTGCATTTCTCACAACAGAATTAAACTTTGCACAAGGCAAATGCCTTTGGACATGAAGCAGTTGAGTAAGTACAAATATCTAAAGAATGGTTACTTTTGACTTGCTATTCATTACTATCTCCTTGCTTTTATCATGAATGTCACAATTATTTATACTTGTACCGGCTTAATAGTCATTGTCCTTACAACTAATAGTCTTCATTTCATTGCTTGTGTCAGTGCACTCAAAATTGTTGAACATCTTGTCAAACAATTTGTACACCCATTTTGAAAACCCTATTTTTAATAGTTTCCATGAAAATCTCCATAAATTACTTTTCTCAGGTGAACCTTATCTCACACTAATGAAAATTGGTGTGTGTTACTCTTACTTGCAACCAATGAAAAGCCTCTTCTACCCAGTCACAGATGAATCGCGTTACAGTATCCCCTACTCTACAAGTATATATATAATGTAAACCAACAGACAGGATTGGCATGAGGTGCATACTGAATCTACAAAACTGCAGAACATGGAATGTCAGCCTTGTGGAAGAGGGGTGAGAATCGGTGGAGGACGAGGACAAAACCGGGTAAGAAGAGGCCAACCACATGGACACGTTCCTGACGAAATCAGGGCAACACTTGTGGATCATGTGATAAACCATGGCCTCACAATGGCCGAGGCTGGTCGAAGGGTGCAGCCAAATGTTGGGAGAACTACTGTAAGTTCTATTATTCAGACATTTCGTCGGGGAAACAGGTGAGCATACTGTAATGTAATTATTCAGCACAAACTAATTTGCTCTGTACTTTCATAGTCATACAGGAGACTTGCATTAGGACATGACCTTATAGATCTTTACATATAGACGTACTGTAACTGAAGCGCAGACTTGGCCCAGGTGTGGCATAGTGTGCTGTGGTACAATACAGTAATGCTGTAAAGAAAGGAGTTTTGAATGATAGTCCTGTAACAATTACTGTAAGCATGTTTGCGCTTATTTATGTTTGTGTTGTCATCTGCATCTTAAAAAGGACTGCCAGACAACCTAGAAGAGGTGGAAGAGGTCCACTTTTGACTCCGCAGCAAGAGGAAAGAATTTGTGCAATGGTGGCTGCAAACAACGCTTTGAGACTGAGAGAAATGCAAAGAACTGTCGTAGAAGATGACACCATCTTCGGAAATATTCAGTCAATATCAATTTCCACCATAGACAGAGTCCTCAGACGGAATGAAATGTCCATGAAGCGATTGTACAAAGTACCATTTGAACGGAACCGTGATCGAGTGAAGGAGCTCCGTCACCAGTATGTACAGGTAAAACATGTTTGCATATGTACCTCTGTTTACTGTAAAAGTTTAGGCCATGTACTGCACTTACATTTATGCATGTTACTGTAATCCTATTTACAATTCAAACTGTACAATCTGTTGTGCCAAATGCACCATTACAGACTTTTTCATTCTCATCCTTTGTATAGCGTATCCTGGAATTGGAAGCCAGGGAACCCCTGCACACGTTTGTATATCTTGACGAAGCGGGATTCAATCTCGCAAAAGGCAGACGGCGTGGACGAAATCACATTGGAGAAAGAGCCACCATTGATGTCCCAGGCCAACGAGGAGGAAATATTACAATGTGTGCAGCAATCTCAGAAAATGGCGTCCACACCCATATTCCTCGTATTGGTGCATACAATACACAACACCTGTTGGCTTTTCTGGACGCTCTTTATAGGGACCTAATCCCACAAAATGAAAGGGATGATCCTGGTGACAATCGGACAATGTATGTAGTGGTTTGGGATAATGTTAGCTTCCATCACTCTGCTGTAGTCAGGCAGTGGTTTGCAGCACACGACAGGATACTTATGGAATTTCTTCCTCCTTACACTCCATTCCTAAATCCAATTGAGGAGTTTTTCTCTTCCTGGAGGTGGAAGGTATATGACAGGCATCCACATACCCAAATGACCCTGCTAGCAGCTATGGATGCAGCTTGTGATGACATCACAGCAGAGTCCTGCAGAGGGTGGATTCGACACTCCAGAAGATACTTTCCCCGATGCATCGATAGAGCTGTCATTCGCTGTGATGTTGATGCAAATATGTGGGCAGACAGACGGGAGCGTCTAGATATCAATGATTGATATGCAGCAGTGTCTGTTTTTCAGGGTTTTGTTTCATAACTACTGCAGTAAGGTTTACTGTCTAAGTGAGTTTATGTTTGCTGTAAAATGTTTGATTTGCTGTATTTCCCCAGTTGCACAATGCTGTGAACAGTTTCAATTAAATATTATCAAGAGTGCATATGAAGTGTCTTGATTTTCCTTTACAATTTATGGTTTTCAACATGCCATGGATGCTGTCCAGACTTGACATGTCATTGGGGAGCACCTACAAAGAAATCCGTCACAATGAGAACATGTTCAAACCATTTGATTTTGTGACCAAAGGTGCTGGTGTAATGACTTGTAATTGTGACAGCCCTGACACTTTGATATAAGTACTTGCTTTTGATGAATATATTATCTGTTTTGATTAAGGGACTTGCTTTTGAAGCATTGACTACTTATTTTGAACAACTGACTTTTCTTTTTGATGAAGTGACTCACTTTTGCAAGTTATCCACCATGTTTTGCAGTTTGCACTAATTGTTTTGAGAAGAGCCTTAGTAGTGGTGCAGAGATCAATTCTGTTGTGAGAAATGCACCAAAGCAACTGAGAAAAAATTTATTTATTAAGTTATGGTCTGTTCTGTGTAAGTGTATGGATGCATTCCTGTACAATATGTCTGATTACTGAAGAAAGTTTGATCCTTAAAATAAGTTGGCTAAGGTTCATTAAACATTTGTGCCAAGGGGTCTGTTACTTAATAATCCAAGCATGATTATGATCTACAGTCATAACCAACATTCCAAACAACACCAAATCTTCTAGGTTTATTTTCTGAACCCCCACCCCCAAAAAGGTTAACATCATTACATCAATTTAAATAATGATCGATGCAACCAGGAGAGATAATCTATTGAGCTTTTTTTTTTAAAGTTCAACAGAGTTTGCCACTATGTTGTCCCATCTGTGTTTTTACAGCTGATCTAATGTGTAGAGATCAATATTCCCACAGTTCATCTGGAAAAACCAATACTACTGATCAATTTCCACTTCCATTGTAATTTGAGTTAATGAAGATGTTTGACTCCATGAAGAGGTCGGAGGTCAAATGCTGCAAGTGATGAACGGTTAGAGGGGGAAGTACAATGGAGAAGTGTGGAGGATAAAACATATTCAGTAAGTGTCAATATATTTCTATTAGCTGGGGAAAGAAGAAAATAGGGAAAACACTAAAAATAACAGATGACTATATAAATTGTACACATGACCCTAAATCAAACCTTTAAGAATACCGATAAATGTTCAGTAAGTTAAATTAAACTCTACGAATAAAACACATTTTTTCAAACCAGAATTAAAACCACATTATCAGAGAAAACCAGGAGATTCTGGAAAGATCATTAGATTAAAAAATGTATGTGTAAGAAGAGAAAACTAGGAAAAAATTGAGAAATAATAAGGTTATAAGAAAATCAGTAGCAAAGACTGCAGTTTTTGATTTTATCAGTTAGTGAATAAAACGTATCACCTTAGTATAAGGAATAAAAAAAACAGTGCGACACAAGGACTGATGCACACAATTAGATTCCAAAAACGTTAAAATGAATCTGAGGAAATATAGAAAGAAGTGGAAAAACCTGGGGAACAAATATGTTGCCTTGGAAAATAAAAAAAAATTTATTTTTAAAAAGACCACAAGGAAGGTGGGCTCAGGAGAGACAAAAAAGTCCCCCTTCACCCACCAAATCACCCAAGCTTTTTTTCCCCCTATATGCTACATACTCTTTTAAATACCTTTCTCAAGCTGCTGAGATATAGTAAATACTGGAAAAACAAAAAAAAAACAAAAAAGCGTTCTCCTCTGTGCTCACTGAACTCTACTGAGTGCTTGTCTCCACACAGCAAACTGGCACAGCATGAATCTGAGGTGAAGGAGAGAAATTCACTGATGTCTTAAAGAGATGAAAACAGCAATTTGAGAGGAGAAGCTCAACGGGAGGCAGAGGAATATTCAGAGACAGAAAAATATCTTCACTTCAGAAAAAAAGAGAAGTAGTCAGCAAAACCCTGCTGTTTAACACAGTGCTGAGACGGTGAATACAGATGTCACTTGATCCAGAGCAGGAGGGTCGACAGAGAAAACTGAGCCTCAAAAATATACACAGAGGAGCCAATTATGACCTTTTCTGGTAAGGTTTTGGTGTCTTGGCTTCCTCCTACTGTCAGGGCTCTGTGTGCGGGCAGGCGGAGATGAGGATCTAAATGCAGGACTTGGACACTGAATTGCAACTCAAAAAACCTCAGCATTATTGCTGGTGATGAAACAAAACATGAACTGACAATGAACCACTGGCAACATGCACACACAGGCAAATATGAGGGTACAATGCAACAGAGAGCAAAGGAAAACACAGGGCTTATATACACAGAGGAGTAATCAGGGAAAGGGAAACAGGAGGGAGACAGCTGGGAGAGATTCGGGCTAACGAGACAGGGGGAGTGAAGTTAGACACACTGACATAAGACATAACCCTTCAAAATAAAACAGGAAACAATACACAAAGACGCAGACTAAGAAAACACGGACTTTACACAGGCAGAACTAAAAGAAACTAAAAGATGCTCTAACTCAGTTGTCTGGTCATAATTATCTGATCATTGTCAGAGTTCTTTAACATCTGCTCATTTCTCATGAGTCCAACTTATTACAGCTAGAAATACCTGTTGTCAACATTTCTGTGGATGCATTAGATGCTAATAGTTTCATAGCTTTATTTGAATTTTGCTGATCTCTCATTCAAGTTAATCTTCTCTTGCATTTCACACTTGCACAGATACTGCAGAACCACTGGTAATTTTAGATAGAAAGAGACTTTGAGAGAACTAACCAGTTATGCTGTGCACTGTGCAATTTTAACCTTTTGTGAATGATCGTTGCAGGTGATAAAACCTGGGTCTCTGACTATGGGCAAACAGTTTTCAGTCCAGACTGAAAGGTACTGAGCCAGGTTTTTTGTTTTTTCCTGTTAAGAGGACGTTTGGATAGTTTGGTTCCTGTTATAATGCCATATGACCATGTCTGAGATGACAGTGATTTGCTGGGATAAACATGAAACACATCAGAATTTGAATTTAAATCCTTTGTTTCATAGTTGTCATAGAGCTGTAGCTAATTTTACCTCTCTTAACTTTGGAGATGGGATAGTTCTGTGGATATTAAATTAGGGGCATGGCTGCTCTGACAGATATGCCAGTATAGACGACTCTATCCATCACCTCTCTGTGAAGCTTCATATTCAATAACTGAAGGAAACGCCAACGATGGCATGTCTGCCATTACCTGCCCAAAACCGGAAGTGACATCATTTTCGCGGAAAATGTAGTTTTTTACTTTTAGGCCTTAAAAGCCTAAACTGGTGTCCCAGTCATGTTTGACTTTATGCTTTTCTGAATAGTTGCTGGGATGCTTAGAACTCAAATTGCACTGCTGGAAATAGTTTATTTTGATGCACATGCTGTTTTCTTTGCAAATTTGCATCATAGGATTGTTTTTCGTTTTTCTGCAGTATATAAAAATTGGTGTATCTCAAAAATAAAACTATGAAGACACTCAAAATAAATTTCCTGTGGTTGTAAACTATTTTTTGCAACTTTTTTGTATTTAAAGTTTTGAGGGATAAACCTCTTAAATTTCTCTAATTAGAAATATATGTAAAAAAAACAAAAACGATTTTCAATTTTTCTGTAGTTTATTGCACTTTTTTGCAATTTATGTGGTTACTATGGATTTAATGCATAAATATTATTAAAATTCGGGCTATAACAGTTGTATTGATGTATAGCAACTTGAAATGCTCCCAAAAATGGCACTACAGCATGTAGAAATATAAAGTAAGCTCTGGCGGACTTGGTTCTATGGTAGGTCTTAAAGGGTTAACTTAACTGTCAAAATATAGAAGCAAATAGGTTGGTCTTAATGAAAGAAGAAGAAGAATCTATTGTGCCATAAGTCGGAGTAATTAAACTAAAGAACAGTCTATACAATGCAAATCTTATTGTGATTAATGTCACAGATTTGTAATGATTATTATTAGCTATTCATTTGAGGTAACCAATATATTTTATAGGTAAACATTCTCCTCACTGCCACCATTGCTAAGCTACTTAAATGGCTGATGACCAAAATTAGAATATGATTAATTTTGGGTTATATTTAGAAATGCAAGACAACAATGTAGCCATTCGGTCACCAGTTTTTAGTTTGTTTGAGTTTTTTTTCCTAAACAGTGGCCTAGTACAATCTTAGCATCACAATACTGATTTTATAACTGTAAAATACTAGAATCCATAGACGAAGGAGTTTATACTAAAATCACATATCTTGTTATCTTTTCAATAAAATGTTCTACGTGTATTCTCAGTCTTTTGATCTACTGCCAAAGAAGGATTGCACATATGTATCCTGTAGCAGGGTGTTACTCTTGACCTCAAACAAAGATGAAAACTTTTTTCTTTTTTTAAATCTCTCTGACCTGGAAAATTCTCTCTGAGGTGTTCACCACTGCCTGTCTACCCTTGACGACATAACCTTCCACAACCACTGCTGCCTGGAGAAAAGGCCAGCACTCACCCGCAGAGAGTGCTTAGCACTGGTGGTAATTGGATCCCAGTTTTCCTTTGCCCCCCCATCCCTCCCTAACTTCTCTGTGTCCTCTCCCTGCTGGAGGTGTCATCATCAGTGCTGTAATAAGGCGAAGGCTGAAAATGCCTTCAGCAAGTCATTAGTCACAGTAATGACTTCCCACTCCGCTCTGAACACACTCTGCTCCTAATGTGCAGGACAAGTTGTATCTGCATGTACAGTACAGAGCTGGATGGAAGTTTAAAGACTGAAGTCAAAAGACAGGAAAATGCAAAGTGAAAAGTTGTTAAAATATTTTCCATCCAGCAATGAAACCCAGTGACAGTTTAACCGTTTTTTTAAATTTAGCAGATTTTTTCATATAGATTTTACCAGAGATTGGTCATCAAACATGACAAGTCTGTATGAAAAGCAAGCCAGAGGGTTATTGGCCTCTGTCTGGGACCACTTGTGGCTTTAAATAAATCCTTTCTTAAAGGCAAACTTCTCCCTTCTGCAAAAAAATAAAAAAAATTGCTGTTCTTAAATTCGCTTGGTTACTGCAATACTCATACTTCCTTCATTACTAATGTTACATGTTCAGCAAGCGTGACATCACCAGCTAAGAAATTCTATGTATGTTTATGCCTGCTACATTTATACACTGAAGAACTCGATGTGATTTCTGTTGATCTCATCTACATGTTAGGCAATAGGCAGTGCTTCACAATATGAGCTCAATGTGTCCTGATCCAGTATCAGTGTTTGAGGCTACCCTGTGTTTATACAGACAGACATACATGTTGGTTACAGTTATAATGATCTCTACACATTTATAAGAAAGATTTTTTTGTGTTACTTGTAGACAGGAGTTAGGATTTTTGTAAAGACTTGACTTTTGAATGAAGTCAAATTTTAATGCAAAGAAAAGAAGTAGAAGAAGAGGCCTCTGCTTTGTTGGATGAGTCATTGACCAGTAACCTGGGGTAACACAACTGCTTATGTGTGATTGCTTCATCCTTTGATAATTTATACTTCAAGAGTCTCTTTTCTGCTCCATACACAACAAATGCCATAATAGGCAAACATCAGAATTTTGTAATAAAACCATCAAAGTTTTTACTTTACTTTAACCACCCCCTTGGGGGAGTTGTGCTCTCTGGGTGCTCTTGTTACTCCTGGTATTTCTTTTGCCTCTTATTCTTTTATTTTTGCTTTTAATTTTATCATGTAAAGCATCTTAAATGACTGTTATTTCTCTCCCCAACAGGTCGCGGCAGATGGCCGCCCCTCCCTGAGCCTGGTTCTGCCGGAGGTTTCTTCCTGTTAAAAGGGAGTTTTTCCTTCCCACAGTCGCCAAAGTGCTTGCTCATAGGGGGTCATATGATTGTTGGGTTTTTCTCTGTATGTATTATTGTATGGTCTACCTTACAATGTAAAGTGCCTTGATGTAACTGTTGTTGTGATTTGGTGCTGTATAAATAAAATTGATTTGAATTATTGTAATTTACCTCTTGAGCCCCAAGGGTCTTTCTGAGGTTTGATCAGAGGCTTGATCTCTCTGCCAACTGATGCAATTCCTCTTCTTTCCTTAGTATCTAACCTCACATACAACTCAATATAACCTATTCCTTTGCTACGTGTGTGCTGTATGCCTAACCTCCCAGTACTCCTGCCTTCTTTCTTCACCTCCCTGACTATCCCACATTTTCTTTGCTCATCCATTCCTTTGACTATTTCCCTGTACATCCTCACCAGGTCTCCTCATCCTCTTTTCTCTGTCCAGAGGATACACCGAATGCCTTGTGGTAGTTTCCCTCACCACTTCAGTTGTACCGTTGCAGTCATAAATCATCTGGAACTCTACCCTACAGAGCCTTTCTCAAGTCTTTCCTGAACTCTGAGCAGCATTCGTTCTCCTCGAACTTCCACCATTTTATATCTCTTTTCCAATTTCCGAAGTCATCCTACAGACTACTATCCAACGCCAAGCTACATTTTCCTCTTTCACTCATGTATTTCAATACCCACACACTCAACCGTACACACAGATACCAATCATGTACTAAGATAGGAGCACCACGTCCTGTGCTGTATAAATCAAATAAACAAATAAGAATATTGCACCTTATGTATCCAACAGACATGAGAGAATTCAATAATGAAATAAGATATATTATAATGCACATAGTGTTATGAGATTTTTTTTTACACATGAACGGTGTGATGCAAATATAATAGTCCTGAGATTAGGATGATGTAGATGGTGAATTTGAGTGTTTCTGGGAGTTTAGTACAGTAACGGTTCTTGGGAAGAAGCTGTTTTTCAGCTTGGAGGTGTCTGGGCTATGAATGGCCCTGGAGGTGGCAGTAAGAGGAACAAAAGGTGCTGATGAAAGGTCAGTTCCATCTTTCAAAGGCTTTACGGAGGCAGCAAGTCCTGTGTCATTCAGTGTGGGGAGTGGGAGTCAAATGATTTTCTCATCTCTGTGGATGGATTGACTTTCTTAAGTGTCAGGAAGTAATAAAGCTGCTGTTGAGGCTTGTTTTAATCAGAGCAGTGGAGTTGCCTGTCCACGCGAAGTCCTCCTAGACATCCATCACCAGAAATTTAAACGAGGAGACTCTCCCCATTGTTGCTTCTTTGATAATTAGTGGAGGGAGGTCTTCTTTGTGTTTTCCCCAAGTCCATAGTGATTTCTTTTGTCTTTGATACTTCATGTTAGGTTATTTTCTGTTCTGTCTATTGTGTTCTGTCCTTCACTTTACAGATTTTAGTTAGTGTACAAGCAAACACAGACAGACAGACAGAGAGAGGTGGGTCAGCCAGGAGCACATATACAGGTTAAGACAAGGCTTGCATAGCCTAACATTTGGGTAGGAAAGGCGACCTAAAATTCTGATCACTCACCATTTAGACATATGTCTGTGAAGGTTCTCAGTCATCCAGGTCATCGTAGTCTAAGGAGCTTGGAAAGAAAAGCGTCTGGACTTCTTTAAGTTGCTTGAAGACGTTTCACCTCTCATCCGAGACACTCATTAGAGTGTCTGTTTTCTGTGTCTTAATAGTATACTCTGAATTGGTTTGACTGTGTAAAGACTGTGGTATGATTACCAGTAGCCTAACTTTACAGGAAAAATGGTAGTCTTGATACAGGTGCTGTGTCTCTGAGTAGACTTTATCAGGTCAGTAAATCGCCCTACCTAGACTCTAATTACAGGCTACCAATGGCCCAGTTGCCATAGTCATTTAACTTCCTAAGCCCAAGGCTATTTTTTTTAAAATTTCCACAAGAGAAATCTGGCGCAAAATAAACAACCTTGGGCTTTGTGGATAAGAGGCACAGGGGAGAAGAAGGAGACAATCTAGGAATGGTTCTGTCATTCGTGTTTATCCTGGTAAACACCTTTTAATATTTAGGAGCTTTTATTTTGACAATCTAGCTTGCAACCAAGCTAGCGTCCTAGAATTATGAACTATTTGCTTTTTTTCTTATGCATGTTGAAATAATTATTTTTATGCCTGTGCCAGCTCTTCTAGGGATCTCTACACAGGATCTTCACAATTTTCTGGAGGAAAGAGAGGCCACCATTTCTATAGAGTAAAGCTAAGTCAGTACATGGTGTGGTATAATGGCTAAGGGTGAACTTAATTTGTGGCGATCTTGTTGTGGAATTTATATGGACAATCTATATATATGTGTGTGTGTGTGTGTGTGTGTGTGTGTGTGTGTGTGTGTGTGTGTGTGTGTGTGTGTGTGTGTGTGTGTGAGACCGGACAGTGTGCGCACCGCGGATGACGTCAGTGCGCACACTGTGTCTGAGGAGGATGTGCGGAAGTGCTTCAGGAAGGTGAACGCACGCAAAGCTACAGGTCCGGACGGGATTCCCGGCCGCGTCCTCAAGTCATGTGCGGCTCAGCTGGCTGGAGTGTTCACACACATCTTCAACCTTTCCCTCTCTCTGTCTGTAGTCCCAGCCTGCTTCAAAATGGCCACCATCGTCCCTGTACCCAAATCCTCCACCATCTCCTCATTGAACGACTGGCGACCTGTAGCCCTGACCCCCATCGTAAGCAAATGCTTCGAGAAGCTGGTCAGGGACTTCATCTGCTCTGCACTACCCGACTCACTGGACCCTCTACAGTTCGCATACCGCCACAACAGGTCCACTGATGATGCCATAGCCCTGACACTACATACTGCCCTGTCACACCTGGAGAAGAGAGACACGTATGTGAGAATGCTGTTTGTAGATTACAGCTCAGCATTCAATACCATCGTTCCCTCGAAGCTGGACAGGAAACTGCAGGATCTAGGACTGAGCAGCTCCCTCTGCAGCTGGATCCTTAGCTTCCTGTCTGACAGACGCCAAGTGGTCAGACTGGGCAGCATCACCTCATCCCCCATCACACTGAACACTGGTGCTCCACAGGGGTGTGTACTGAGCCCTCTCCTGTACTCACTCTACACCTACGACTGCACAGCCACTAACAACTCCAACATCATTGTGAAGTTTGCGGACGACACTACAGTGGTGGGTCTTATCACCAACGGTGATGAGACGGCTTACAGGGAGGAGGTCAGCGCCCTGACCCACTGGTGTCAAGACAACCATCTCACCCTCAACGTCGCAAAGACAAAGGAGTTGATAGTGGACTTCCGGAGGTGCAGAGAAGTACACACCCCCATCACCATCAACGGCGCTGCTGTGGAGAGAGTGAGCAGCTTCCGGTTCCTTGGTGTACATCTGGCTGAGGATCTTACGTGGTCAGTACACACAAACAAAACAGTGAAGAAGGCGCAGCAGCGCCTCTTCTTTCTCAGGAGACTGAAAAGATTCGGCATGAGCCCCCGCATCCTCAGGACCTTCTATCACTGTGCCATTGAGAGCATCCTCACTGGATGCATCACCACCTGGTATGGCAACAGCACCGCCTACAACTGCAAAGCTCTCCAGCGAATAGTGCGGTGCTCTGAACGGATAATTGGAGGTGAGCTTCCCTCCCTCCAAGACATCTACAGGAAGCGCTGCCTGAGGAAAGCGGGGAGGATCATCAAGGACTCCAGTCACCCCAGCCATAAACTGTTCAGACTGCTTCCATCAGGAAGGAGGTTCTGCAGCATCCGGTCCCGTACCAGCAGACTGAGAGACAGCTTCTTCCACCAGGCCATCAGACTGCTGAACACGTCATAGACACCTCAGCTTCACTACTGGAACTTTAACATTATGCACTCCATACTGTACAGTAACGCCACTGTTTTGCACATGTCTCACTCTGTATATTTTTATATATTTTATTTATTGTTTACTCTATTTAATTTGTAAAATATGTGTACACACACACACACACACACACACACACACGTAGAAAAATATTTAGTATACACATCCAGAAATGCATATACTATTATATACTGTACATATATTTATTAGTTTCAGGTTGGCCATTCTTGTATTTTGCTTGTTTACATTATTGTATTTTGCACAACTCTGTTGCTTGTGAAGCTCGCACACAAGAATTTCACTCACATGTGCTGTACCAATGTACCTGCACATGTGATGTGACAATAAAAGTGATTTGATTTGATTTGATTTGACAAGCTTGATAGCATTCGCTGATAACTTGCCACACCACCCTTTATCTATATACATGTAATTTTTTTGCTTCTATTAGAATTTCAAACTGATTGTCTGTGATAATTCTTTTCTTTTCTTCACAGTGTTCTGTTTTCACTAAAATCTTGGCCAGGAGGGAAAAGAGAAGGAGGAAGAGTGATGCTTTGGAAGCAAGCATGAAGAATCCGTTTGCTTCAGTGGTGGTGCTGGTGTGAGCAACAGACAGCGGCAGGGGGATATTAGGAGCTGATATCTTGCCTCCTCATTCATCCCTGATAAAACACAGCAGGATGACGGCTCTGCTATTTCTGCTGCTGCTGCTGAGATGATTGCTGTTATTATCTGGCTGCTGGAAGCTTCTGTTTAGAGCTCCTGGATTGTCACAGCAGACCAATCAGTCAATATCAGTGATAGATTTATGGAACTCCTGCTGGGTAACATTAGTGTTTGTTCAGCTATAGTCAGCTGATCATACACAAGGACATTTATCATGTTTGCATCAAATGTTTTAAGTAGAAAATAGATAATATTATGGATAAGGCATTGTGTCTTTTATCCCAGCATAAATGGGATGATGGTTTAAAACAAGTTTAAATGTCAAACAGACTGATTTCAAAAGTGGCTAAACAATGTATGGAGTATTAGTTCCTTATAGTATGGTTTAACTTTATGTCAAATGGTTTTTAGGCTCAAGTTTTAGTTTTAGAAGCTATTATTTGCCATAAAAGTATTTTGTTTCCCTGCTTTGGGTAGCAAAGCAGTGCATGAACAAACAACTCTGACTGGTTTTAGAGGTCACCAGTGTGGATCATCTACCTCCATCTCACCCTGTCTCTAGCATCCATTTCTTTCACACCATTTCCTCCTTCACTACATCCATAAATCTTTTATGTTGTCTTTCACTATTCTCTTTTTTTTCTTTTTCTTTTTTTTCTTTTTGCCTGTCCCATTTGGTTCTTTAGCCATCAGAATTGTTGTCTGAAGACCAACAAGGATACCCAATGGATTTACTTTGCCAAATGGATCATCACGGCCTTGCCGTATTGGTCCATTTGATCAGCCAGGGATAGGAAAGGGAGAAAGAAATACTGTATGAAGGAAAAGAAAAACAGAAGGGAAGAGGGACAGTGAGAAAGGGCAGTTAAAAAGAGAAAGAAAAGGAAAAAAAATCTCCTGGATCACCTGTTGAGAGAAAAAGAAGAGAAAACAAGCAAAAACAACAGAGCAACATACTAACCACAACACCATCACGTTAATCTAGCTAAGTGTAAACAGCAGTAAATACTAAATATTGAATGTTGTTGTGCAGCACATAGGACCGATAGCGCACAATGTGCTTGGAAATAGCAGCCAATAGAGGTGTAGTTTATGTCTACGAACAGTGAACACCCATGTGCACACCTGTGTGGATCAGCGCTCTTGTATTCAAAAGGTTTCCCCCATGTAACGGTCTGCTAGAGGATGTAGAGAGCCATAGCCCTGTCCCCCAGGGCATGAAGCAGGCATGGAGGAGATCCAGGCCCCAGACATCCAGAGGCCCCAGAGTGCGACAGCCAAAGGAGGACCACCGGAGGGGCATCCGTGCCACCCTCCTGGGAAGAGCTGAGGAGAGCCCCAGATGAGGGGTCACCCAGTAGCCATGGAGCAGAAGCCAGAGGGGCTGCAGTGGCGTGCCCGCCGGCTCCGCCGGCAGCCAGCTGTACCAGAGTGAACCGAGCCGCAAGCCCAGAGGCTGGAGGCCCGAGGGCCCCCTTTGCCCTGGAAGAGGCCTGACCGAGCAACAGGCACCAGGCCCCGCCAAGTAGTCACCGGGAGTGAGCTGGTACATACCTGAGCGCCCAGCCCGGACACCAAGAACCACCAACACACCGACCCCTGAGGGCATTTCACTTATTCTCTTGCCTGGGAGATTCATCATCCTTTGTGCAGTATATCCACTATCCCGCTTGTCCAAACTATGTCCAAACTATCGCAACCTTGCCTCACTGCCTTGGTCTCCAAATTGCTCAAGCTGTCTCTGTGATGCACTCATTTATAGTTTTTTTTCATCTTGGTCACTCCCATTGAAAATCACCACATCTTCGAATCTACCACCACCACCATCTCATCATAAAAACCAGCACAGAGAGACTTTAAAGTGATTGTTATAGTGATTTGACTTTAGAAACATGAACAGGTAGAAACAGAGGCTGCAGCCTGACTGCTTTTGTTATGTGTTGAAGTTCAGGGTCTGGCTGCTGGGCTGGTCACCATTCACTCAATCTTAACATCATCTGGATTCTTGGCTGTCCTGAATGCAGGACAGAAACAACTTTAACTTCCACTTTACTATTGCGCTTTCATCTATTTGTGCAATAAAAGAAATGTTTACATCCACGTTGTGGACTGAGCCACTATTTTCCTCCCCTGGCACACAAACTGAAATCAGCTGATTGTAGTGCATGTGAAACCAATAAGCGGGACCAATAGACAGGCAGACTAACGATCCCAAGGAACTGAACCAGTGGGACCATTCTCGATTCCCATCCCTAATCATAGTCCATGGAAACTCCCGCCTAACCTCATCTGTCAACCTGTCCATCAGCACTGCAAGCAAAAGGGCCTGGGCTGTCCCCCCACTCTTTCCATGATCTCTTTCACTCCTCATTCAAACCGTCTGTTAGAGTTACTTCTATCCTTTAAGAGTCTTGTCCGGTCGAGGTAGCCCCTCTGTATTGTGCCATTTTTTAATGGAGTGGCTGTTTGGTGTGTCCCAGGCTATTTTTTGCTTGACAAGATCATTGTAAAAATGATCTTTGAACCTGCCAATGTGCGATGTAGGACTACAGTTCTAAAGCCATGACTAAAGATATTACAGCAGATCTTTCAAGTTGGTCATTATTTGTTTGGGACTAGCCAAAAATCCATATTGTAAAGCCAGCTCTAAAAGATATGCTGCTGCACTCTCTATGGTGGAACTGATTTTGCATCAATGTGTAGTTATTGATGCAAATCAGTTCCACCCAAAGAGTCTTAAAAAATATGCAGAACAGATACAATAGACTCCATTTAACTACAAAAAAACCAGCTCATGTCCTTGATGGATGAATGCACAAAAGTAGCAGCTGCTCAACTTAAGAAAAAAACTGTACTATACATGTATCTGCCTTGCCATCTTTAAATGTTGCCTACAAATTTGCAAAACACCCAGAAAGATGCAATGCGATAGGCTTGATGAAACTGAGAAACATTCGGAATAAATTTGTGAATGGTTAATTGTATATTTTCATAAATGTAGGTATGTTTATAAATACAAAAAAATGTAATGTTTACAAATTTTAACATTTGCCCTACTATCCATATTGCCCATCATATTATTCTAAAGTAATAAGCAATTATAATGTACCTCATTATAACTAGAGGTTATTATAAATAACATAGAGGTTTGATCGTGTACAGCAGTTTTATGTATGAAGGTTTGTGATATAGTTATAAAATCCTGAGCTATTTAAGTCTTGTGCAGCAGATGTGGACCCATCCTAATATCTGCTCATTACTGTGCTTTCACTCTATTTTTGAAATGCAACATTTTTCACTTGTTTCATATTTTATCTGTAATCTGATTCAGTCAGACTATAATGGATAAATTTGCCTATTTAAGCATGCTGTCATCTTCCTTCAACATCTTTTAACTTCAATGATTTCTGTACATTTATCTTTCCACAAAAACCTTCCCCCTCCTCCAGCCTAAAAACTTTAGTCAAGACCTGCTTTTTAAAAATCATTTTCACTTAACAAAAACCTTCTTTTTTAATATCTCTGAATTTAGTTACTTTCTTGGGTTTTAGGCTTCAACCTCAAACTGTTGCATCTCACCTACACCTATGTAAACACTGAGAATTACTGTCTGTCGCACCCTGGAAAGCATCAAGATTCATCACAGAAAACAGCTCGATGATTTTTCTTTCACCTTTCCATGCTGGCATTTGATCAGTGAACCACCTGCTGCTCGAGGCAGTTCAACCCACACTTACTGAGGTTATATACTTCAACGGAGCAGAGAACACAGATAAGCTTAGCATTTTTTCACTTCCCAAACCAGTTAATCCATGCTGACATTTATCCTGATATCTTATTACAGCAGAAATTTGAACACTTTGACTTCAGAGTGAAACTTTTAAAGAAAGCTTTTTTTATACTGAGTTAAGTTAATCTGCCCTATACACGTTTAGGCAATGAGAAGTCTGTGAATATAAAACAAAGAAGACACCATGCTCCTGCTGTCATAAATAGAAGGACCACTATTGAGTTTTGTTTACTATCTGGGTTTACATAAAGATTATATTTAACCAGGATTGTTTCTAGCTGTAGAGGATTCCCAGTTAGATTCACCATGATATGATTGCTTTCTTCTCTATAAGGCTGTGGGTTGCATTGTGAAAATATTAAACAATATTTTGAAAGGTGTCAGTGCCTGTGTTTCACATTTTGGTTTCACAATATGGAATAACTTATTAAATATTTACAAAGCATGACTCCTCCTTAGTATTTATAAATACAGATATACATATCTTAATTAATAAGCTCATATATAACATGGTCGTGGTATCATTTATAAACTTGAAATAAGTTATTAAGAAAGTATTTAGATGCATACACACGTGTGTGTTTGCGAATGTGCTAATAAAGGTTTTGTAAATGCTTATTCAGTAGTGTATTTCATGGTAAATTCATGCAGATATTAGTTGTTACTTAAGTGTTTTGTGTGTCCTCATCTAAACTGTGGGCAATGCTTGCTGATGAAAATTAAAGTACCTTGAGACTCAAACAAGTCTCAGCTCTCTTCACAACAGCACAAAGGACAAAAAACAGCAAATGGCAGAGAACCTTGCAAAGGATTATTATTGTTTAAAGCATATTTTTATTATTAAGAAAAAAAAAATTTCTGGCTCTATTCTGTTGCCCTAATGCACTTCTGATATTCTCTCAGTGTTTTGTTCATTGTTGTTCAGGCACATGTTCGAAGGTCTAAATTATTTTGTAAATTACAAATGCCTTGACACATATATGCAGCTCCGACTGACCCCTTTCCTGTTCATGCCCAACACCAATGCGTGAATTACTCCATAAAATGAAGGCAGGTGATTGAACGAGACTTTACTTAAGTCCAGTTGTCTAATTAAGGTGAATTATTCTTGAACATTTTTTGTTCCTGTTATTGTTTTGAACATTGCCAGATAACATGTGGGTCCATTTCTGTCATTATTATTGTTTCCTTATTGGTGTATCTAAGTTTCTACCCTCACCGCTGGCTACTCAGGTGCTACTGTTACTGTGATAAAAGCAGGATGTGTGTTCAGTGACATTTTAAAAATGAATACTTTTTTTTTATTATTTATTATTTTTGTTTTTATTTTTCTATAGAAGAAACTAGTAAAACACATGCTCAAATTGTGGCGTGCAAATGAATGCAGAGGTGCTCCAAGTGTGGAAGTGTGCACAGAGATGAAGAATGTTGAGATAATTTACAACATGAATGGTGCAAAACTGGTAGGCAACATGTCACCTATGGGAGCATCGAGAGAGGGACCAGAGAGAGAGGGCAGAAAGGGTGAGAACAAAATCAGAGGAGGAACTTGGTGTATATTTTGAGTGAAATGTAATTTGGGTTGGGAACTTCAATGCACAAAGCACATTACTGGGTAATTGCAATGAAGGGTAAATATTATAGCAGGTGAAAAATCAACAATTCACACTAGTCTTACATTCATTGGTTCGTGTTTGTTATGAAGGGTACTTAAAAAAGACATCGGTAGGAAGTGACCACTGTCCTTTAAGGGCTGATAAACAGTTAAGTGTAAAGGAGAAGGTTGCACCGAGTGTACAGAAGTGAGCCTTTTGGAGTACCATTGAATCCTGGTACCTCATTCACCCCTTCGTAGTCCTATCTATGTTCCTAACACACATACACCAACACACATGCACACGTCTTCCTTTACATGCTTAATATTCATTAAGCTATTTAAAGAGCACTTTTGCTCTGTTTCAGGTAAATTGTAAATCTGCACCACCGATTTGTGTGATGAAATTTTCTCTTCATCTTTTTTCTGCTGTAGCAACCAAAGTCAACCAAAGTAAAACAACGTTCAAGGTTCAAGGTTCAAGGCTCTTTATTTGTCACATGCATAGTTATACAAGTATAACACACAGTGAAATGTAGCCTGACACGCTCCTCGACATGTGCAAAAATTGGGGGGGGGTAGAGGAAGAACATTATATATATATATATATTAGTATATACACTGGGTGAATTTGCAGTAGTAGCAGCAAGCAGGTGAATTCTGTACATTAATATGAATAGACATCTGACTATTTTACAGGATAGACAATATAAACATATTTAAAATTAAAGGAATTGAAATGTACATTGTGCCTTGGTTTAGTGTCTGGAAGAGTCCTGTCTCAGTCAATTATAGATGATGTGAGAGGGCGGGTGTGTGTGTTTAGGGCACGGATGGCTTGGGGATAGAAGCTCCTCTTGAGTCTCTCTGTCCTTGCCCGGAAGATGCGGAACCTTCTACCAGATTGCAGAAGTTGGAACAGTTTGTTGCCAGGATGGGACGGGTCCTTCAGTATCTGCGCTGCTCTAGTCCGGCATCTCCTGGTGTAGGTGTCCTGAAGCGGGGGGAGAGCAATCCTGCAGCAGCGTTCTGCTGTACGGATCACTCTCTGGAGAGCTTTTTGGTCCTTCACACAGCTGTTCCCAAACCACGATGTCATGTTCTGTGTGAGGATGCTCTCCACAGCGCCTGTATAGAAAATCCTGAGGATCTTTGGAGAGACCCTGAACTTCCTCAGTTGTCGTAGGTGATACAGGCGCTGCCTAGCCTTTTTGGTCTGGACCTGAATGTGGGCAGCCCATGTCAGGTCTGAGGAGATGTGGACACCCAGATACTTGAAGGACTGCACCCTCTCCACTGGAGCTCCATTGATGATGATGGGCTTGTAGTCTCTGTGCTGACCCCTTCTGAAGTCCACCACCAGCTCCTTGGTCTTGCTGACGTTCAGCTGGAGGTGGTTGTCCTGGCACCACGATGCCAGATTCTTCACTTCATCCATGTAGGCCGCCTCATCGTTGTTGGAGATGGCACCCAACACCACTGTGTCGTCAGCAAACTTCACAATGGTGTTGGAGCCATGGGTGGCCACACAGTCTGAAGTGTAGAGGGAGTAGAGCAGTGGCGAGAGGACACATCCCTGAGGTGCTCCTGTGTTGATGGTGATGCTGTTGGAGAAGCACCTGCCCACCCTCACCACCTGAGTTCTGCCAGTGAGGAAGTCCAACACCCATGCACACAGACGGCTGTTAAGTCCCAGATCCCTCAGCTTTGTGAACAGTCTGCAGGGCACTATTGTGTTAAACGCTGAACTGTAATCAACAAACAGCATTCGCACATAGTTACCCTGTTTCTTGTCCACGTGGCTGAGAGTGGTGTGTAGGACGTGGGCGATGGCATCCTCTGTGGATCTGTTGGATCTGTAGGCGAACTGCAGCGGATCTGTGGTGTCTGGGATGGAGGAGGAGATGATGTTCTTCAGCAGCCTCTCAAACACCTTCATTACTACTGAGGTAGGTACAACTGGCCGGTAATCGTTCAGGGATGAGGATTTGCTGTTCTTGGGCACAGGGATGATGGTGGATCTTTTGAAGCATGTGGGGACCACAGACTTCGCCAGGGACTCGTTGAAGATGTAAGTGAACACACCTGCTAGCTGGTCAGCACAGCAGCGCAGCAGACGGCCGGTGATGCCGTCTGGCCCCGCCGCTTTCCTTGTGTTCACTCTCCTCAGTGCCGCTCGGACGTCATGCTCCGCGATGCTGGTCACCGGTCTCTCGCTGATGACGTCACTGTCCTCGGTAGTCAGGCGGTAGATAGCATTAGCCGCCTGGCTAACCTCGAAACGGGCGTAGAACCGATTCAGCTCGTTGGTGAATGCAGAGTCGGCGTTGATCGGCACAGTGTCCCTGGCAAAGGTATTGTCACAATTTGTTTGGTGCAGGACTCAATTGCAGGACTCCAAAACTAGTGAAAAAGTGAAGAGATGGGGATTGGGATAATCAACACTGTGGAAATTGTTTGGATTGTTGTTGCACATTACCTTGTATATAAATCCACTGAACTTTTGAGTGCGTCCTGCTTGCCTGGCTGCACCTTGACACTGATGAGTGTCATCCCCACTAACATTAACTATTAACAGGTAACCCCACATTTGCCTGTTAATAGTTTAAATTTTACCGCTATGGGGTTAGCACGCTTTGTTTATCATTTATATAGCACTGCCACCTCCTCAGGTGCTGCCTTAGTACATACTGACTTGTTTACTAAGACTTTTTACTTGAATCATTTGCAGAACATTTGGTTCACCTTGGATGGTCATTGTAAAGAAACATGATATTAATTCTGCTATTTACTGTCCTATAGTACATGTAGTATGATTTCTTAATTACTTTGTGAGTGTGTATCCTTTATCCATGTACCTGAACTATACCCTTTTTAATCCTTTTTGTGAGGGTGGTGGGTTGATTAGTTTTAATTTTAGTACATTTCTGCGGCTGGGTTCTGGCCCTACACTGTAAACCCGGATAAGTTCAATACACTTAAATCGTTTGAGGAAACCAATTCCCTTCAAATGATTTGAGTAATCAACCCAAAACAAAAAATTAACTGATTTAGTCAAGTAAACTTAAAAGTAAAATTGTCACAATTTACTATATTGAGTCATCGCTACCTAAAGTGTTTAAGTATTCAATATTTCAAAAATAATTTGTTTAAGTACAGTTAACTTAATATTAATAGAAAAAACTAAATTGTTTAAGTGGTGCTAATATTACAAAACTCACTTTTTTGCGTAGTGTTTAATTAAAAGCGTCTTTTAATTAAATGTATTATTATTACTAAAACTTAATATATCAAGGCAAACACACTCAAAACCAAAGACCACTAAAGTGTTTTTTGTTTTTGTTTTCTACTTTATTTATAACAAAACAAGACTTTTGTTTTCCTTTGAACAGTATTCCAATTTTTACACATGGCGCTTCTAAGAAGACATTTCTTTCAGAAACTGTCAGGCTCAGCAGGGACTCGGAGTCAGACCGTCACTAAAGTTCACGTTTTATTTACACACACAGACACCAGGTGCGAATATATACAGGTGAGGGGGCACAGGAAGAGGGTCTCCGGGAAGCACAGGCACGGGAAGAAGAGGGCTATGTACAAAATCCACTGAATCTCAGGTCGCTCGGACTCCGGCTTTAGCTCACCAACGGCGGTCCTCAAGCTGGCGAGAATCCTGGCACAGAGAGGAAAGGCAGGTAAGTAGTGGCACGACAGAAACTCAGAAAAAGGCTCAGATAGGTGATGACACTGACGAGTGTTACACAATAATCCAGCGAGGAAGCACTCTCAGCAGCCGCCTTAAGAAGTGAGTGAGATGATTGCTTGCAGGTGTCCGAGCCAGGGGCTGGAGCCGTCATGACTCCGCCCCGGTAGAGCGCAGTGCAGGGGAGAGAGAGAGATGCAGCGCAACAAAAACACTTGTAGCCATACAGAGTCAGCCGAGAAGGCACAGGGTCATGACAGAAACAAACACAATATTTCAGTTGTTCCTAGCCACTTTTTGACAAGAATTTATTTGTGGTCTCTGAGGTAGTTTTTTTTGAACAGTAAGTTTTTTGTTTGCACAATTGGACTTCCAATAAAACATTTTCTTTAAAACAATCCTTTTAAACAGATAAAACTGTGTATCACAAGTAAAGAACTTTGGTGCGACACTCTGGGTAACAAGTTGTAACAGTAAAACTTATTTTCACAAATATTTTAACTTGGAAAAATAAAAACTATGGAATAAGGAATGGCCCCAGCGAGACAATGAAATTAAAGGAATAGTTCACTGATTTTACATAATAAGATATGTTCTTACCTTAGCTTTGACGAGTTGATGTGTACCAGTCTTGTCTTTGTGCGTGCCCTCAGTCATGCAAATGGAGCAAAGCCTCTCCCATATATTCCAAATACCTCCACTTTTTGCTCCTTTTAGAAGCTACCGAGCTCCCCCATGTTTTCCCTATTTATGTAAAATTACATGAAAAGTGACACTCTCCAAGTTTAGTTTAACTAAATTTAACGTGTGGATTTTCTAAGCCGATAAGAAGGGGTACTATATTACAAGGTGTAATAACACTGTAGGAGCACTTCTTCATCCCCCCAGTAACTCAGTCTATGCTCCAGAGTGCACTAGGGTTACTGCGCGCTTGTAATATAGTGCCCCTTTTTATCGCCTTAAAAAATCTATACATTAAATTTAGTGAATCTAAACTTAGATAGTGTAACCTTTCATGTAATTTTACATAAATAGGGAAAACGTGGAGGAGCTCGGTAGCTTCTAAAAGGAGCAAAAAGTGGAGGTAGTTGGAATATATGGGAGAGCCTTTCTCTCGCACAAAGACAAGACAGGTATGCATCAACTCTTCAAAGCTAAGGTAAGAACATATCTCAGTATGTAAAATCAGTGAACTACTCCTTTAAGCCCTGGTTTTGCCATCCACTAAAAACAAAAAAAGACAATTACAAACACAATAATGACTTCCTGAACTTGAGAAAAAGCTGCTCAATGAAGAATGAACATTCAATGTATCTATACACACATTGAAAGCTCATTTTTTAGCCTTTGGAGTTTTGGAGGAGGATCGTTTCGTCCCAGATTCAGCATAATCTGCTGGATAAACAGGAATGTATTCTTCATGCACTTTGGGTACTCCAAGTGGAGTGCATAAGTCAGTCCAAACAGGAGACACATTGCCAAAGGAAGACTGCAGATGGAATCCATTACCACATTGCCCTCTAGAAGGATCCCCAGCTGGCAGGGGTTCAGTTCTTGCTCTGGACTTCCGTTTTCACCATTGAAGATGATTCCTATTGGGATTTCAAGGTCACCATCAGCAGCATTCTACAGAGGGGGGGAAAAACTGTGAGTTAACCTGTTGGTGGAGAGTAACACAAGTATAAAAGGTCAAAGTATTGTATTTCTATAAATGTTGTTTATTATTTAAGTACAAGTTAATTGTTCAAATAAAATTTAAAAAAACAGGAAAATTTGGGGAATCTGTAAGGCTTATTGTCATTATACAACTGTATAATGAAGTTTGTCCTCTGCATTTGACCCATTCTTCAATGTTGATAAGGCAGCAACCCGTAAAGAGAATGGCGCTGCAGCGGCGCACATGTTAATAAAGTAAACTTTATGAGAGGCCGTACAGGTGCAGAGGAGCGGTGTTCAGCCCCTCGAGCCTCAGCGAGGGGCTGAGTGTCAGAGCTCGGCTGTGCAGAGAATAATGACAGGTTTATTTGTCCGTGTGAACGGCTGGAGGTGCCCGGCCGTGCTCTGGTCCTCCTCCTCTGACCGGGGCCGGAGTCCGGACCCGGGCTAACCCTGAACACGGTTTGGATGTGCTCACATCACACAATGGAACCGCGCGGTTTGGATGGACGAGGAAGATGCTAGAACCATTACGCATGAGCAGGGGTTAAGGCTGTGAGGGTTACAGCCTTAAAACATTTATAATAAATACTTTTCACTACTTTGCGGATTTCACTTATTGCGGGTTGTTTTTGGGACGTAACCCCCGCGGTAAACGAGGGTTCACTGTAGATTGAATTAGCGTGCACATTTGCGTAATGTAACATGCAACTATTTTTGCTTAAAGTTGAAATAAAAAGATTTAACTCACCAGTGTGCGTGGAGGTTTGAGGAAAAGTACTCCCTATCGACTGTAGACTGAAACAAACATGTCCAATCCCAGGCAAAACCACCAAAAACGACTTGTCTTAATTTTTCCTGACAAACAAGTCCAGACGTCTCTTCGGTTCCAGTGCCGGGAAAAATATGGGAGGGGCAACAAAAACTTAAAAATAGTGAAAGTGCTTTCAACTAAACATGATCAGTAAACATCAAATTTACTTTTATTATTTGAGTGTTGAGTTTAAAACTTATTCTCTTATAAAAAATTGAACTTAAACTATTTATTAGAATAAACTTAAAATAGAAAGGACCATGTTAAATGTATTCATTTTAGTGCATCACATGCAAAACAATATAGGTTAAGTGCAAAAAGCTTCCACCAATGAGTTCTGTCTGACACAGTTATATGATTTTAGTTTTACAAAGAAAATTAATTACCATCAGTGATTATAGCTAAACCATTTGAATGCAAATAACTTTTGGGATTACAGTGTAGTGCTGTGTCTTGTCCATGTGTGATAATGTGTTGCATTGATACATACTTTCAGGATCAGTCAGTTCTCTACACAGCTGCAGTAATGACTTATTTTCTGAATATGAATCTGAGATGACAGTGAAAAAATGGTCTTTTTGGAAAAATCCATGCCAGATTTGTTTCCTTCATACAAATGAAAACTTAATTCTGCAGCATCTAGGTTCTCTGGTGAGTAGACAGAACCTTTGCGCACAGGTTGAATTTAGACCTCTGGTTGATTTGATTGACCTCATCTCCTCAGTTCCTTTTCTGTCAGACACTTTTCATTTCCTGTGCTGTTACACACACCAGATAGGTCCTGGCAGCATTCTTGTTGATGTCTCTCTCTCTGTAGATTCATCTCATACAACACCTCTGACTGACAGTTCTGTGGAAAGCTAACCGATGGCAGGAAAACATCAGCAATAATCACTGCCGGCAGAAATCCAGAGAGCGTGACCTGATGAAGACGGATCTCCATCAGAGCAGTAGGGCAGCTCTGATGGAGTTTGTCTGACAGGACGCTGAGAGCTTTGATAAGAGTCTTTGAAAGCAACCTGGAGCCTCTGAAGCTGAGCAATCAATCAGCTGGATGGATTCATTCAGAGAGGTTGAAAAACTGATGCACTGCTGTTACTGTCTTCAAATGTTTCCATCATCAACCAACAGTTTTATTAGTCCTCATTCATCTCTAAATACTGAACACAAAGGAGAAACGTTGCTGCATGATATTTATCAGTTTGGAAGTTTGGAAAAAAAAAATATTGCTGCTTAATATAAGAAAAATTATTTGATAAAATATCTCCCCCGAGATAACTTCAGGCTTTACTCAGTGGAATAGAATCATTCATTCACAAACATTCATATTTGTTTGTTTTTCTTCTTTTCTCCCCAGTTATGAAGACACTTTTGTGATTCATGAGCTCAGCTAAATCAATGAAATTTGGTTGTCTGCACTGTTTCCCATTATAGCTTTCACTAATTATTTACTGTAATAGGTTTGCAGTGTAGCGTTCTTGTGTTGTCTATATAGGTATATGTATATGTGTTCATTACAGATGTTTGTTTTAATAATTTGCTGTTTGTTTTTTTCTGTTTCCTGTCATTTAACTGAAACTAATCACTTAATAAAACCATGATGTGGTACTGACCTCTCCTTAAAAAGAGAAAAAGGAACTTCCTTGGACCTTTTTAGCAAGTTTTAAAATGTAATTGATCAGTAGCGACATTATAGTAGCGACATTATTAGTTCATATGACACAACATGATCAGGGGTGCAACGATGCATCGAGTTAGTTGAAAAATTCAATTATAAAAAAGATTTTATGTATCTTTTTAAGCTATTTTTTGTCTTCTTTTAGGCTATACTTGTTATTTGTAGCTGTCCATCCTAACACAACAGGCTAAAACAGACTAAAACAGTGATTTTACGTTAATTTACATTTGAAATGTAAAATCACAGTCTATTTATGTGAATTTAATGATATTCTAGAAGACCAGTACAAAACTGTAAAATACACAGTAAAATACTTTTATATCACGATTTTTTTACAGTGTACTTAACCCTATATATGCTACTTTTGTATTTATATTTAACTGATTACCTTTTAAATCTGTTTAAAAGTATTTTTCTTGTATACTGATTGCTGATGGATGCTAATATTTGTGAGGTGATTAATAATTAGCAGCAGTGGTATGGACAGTGATTCAGAGTTAGGAGCATGATTCCTCTTTACTGGAGCAGATCGGCGGGGAGGAGCTTGAAGTGTTGCCAGTGACAAGTTATTCACTTGTAAAAAAAAAAAAGGGAATAAATAAGATGAAAAATACATTGACCAGCTGCTAAAAACGGCTTGTAAAATACCACGAGTTGTGTGACACTGCATACTTTTAACACAGCAGTGTAACAGCTCGAGCTTGTGGCAGCTACCGGTGCACACTACTAAACATCTCCGGAGCGGCGACAGCTCCGGCTGGAGACTCTGCCGAGGACCGTTAATTTGAGCGGTGGACCTGAAGGCTCGCCGAAACTTCGCAGAACATTCCAACTATAATGTTTACCAAAGCGATTCACACGAGAAGCCTTTCCTATCAGACAGTCCACAGTTGCTCATGTGGCCCCTGGGAAAACATCTCACCCCTGCTCTAAATGAATGTATAATGACTAAATAAATACACGAAAACATATTTCTGACATTTCTGCTATTTTTCATGTGTTTACTGTCGTATATATAACAAAATAAGGACGATACTGTAAACGTACTTTTGTTCTGCAATTTAAAAAATACCAACATGCCAATGTTAACTAAAGTAGGTTTGCAAATAGTTTTACTTGAAATGGAGATTCCTCTTAATTTCTCTGAACACGTGATATTTTTTTTTATTTCAATGAAAATCAAAAAAAATAAAATAAATGATGAATAAAAAAATTTTCTGTTTATTATCAAAAAAAATACATTATTAAAACAAGTTGAAGCCTTAAGAAGACGCTTTCAGTTTCCAGGTTGTGTTTGCGTCCTGTGGAAACTGAGATACCAAATACCAATAATGGAATAATAGCAGTAATTTAAAATAATCTTTTACAAGTGATGAGACTTTTTATTCATGAATCTGAATTTATTGACCGATAAATTCAATTTAATCCCACCCCACACAAACGTCAGAGTCCTCCCCGGAGGTCAGGGACGCTCTGATTCCGTTCCTGTCCATCATGAAGTAGCCTCACTCAGTCTGGTTGTCTTAAATACTGTGCACGCTTTATTTTCCTCCATAGTGGTCTTTGTAACTGGTAACTGGTGTGACGTCAGCTCGTATGTGACTGAGAGAGAGCGAGAGCGTGTGTGTGTGTGTGTGTGTGTGTGTGTGTGTGTGTGTGTGTGTGTGTGTGTGTGTGTGTGTGGTTGGGGGAGGGGGGGGGTGTACACAGACCTGCACACATTACCTGCTCTTCATCCTTCTCCGTGCTCATCACTTATCGCCAGGCAAGCACCGAGGCACCGACCAGGATCACAAACCCCGCGGAGAAGCGTAAAGTATGCCCCCCGAGGCGCTTCGGTTTGGACCCGGTGTCTGTTGTTTAATCTTTGGCGGATTTTACGTGGACGAGTTAGTGAATGGATCCAAAGGACACCGAGCCGTAAGTTGCAGGTTAAAGCTGGAAAACTTCTAGTTTGAAGCTTATTGGATTGTGATTCTGCAGCGGAGGACTTCCCACATCAAAAGCTGCTGCTGCCCGCAGAAACCGCCGGGGAGCTCTGTGAGGACCCTGTGATTTCTCGTGTAGTGGATCTCAGATCCCAGATCTCCTCCACTGAAGATCTGTCACTTCAGGCCCGTTTGTGAATACACATCTCGAAGATGAGAGGTGTCTCCTCTCTCTGTCCTCCTCTTGGTCGAATGTGGATGGATGTGGCGTCGTGAGGAGGCACTAGCCTGAGGACAGTTTGGAGTTTTTTGCCCACACATTCTTCACCTCATGCAGTTCCTTCGGCCGGCCTGGGCTCTGACTGCCGCCGCGGTCTGCTTCCTGCTCCTATTGCTCCTCCACAGCCAAATCCTGAGGGAAGGTAGTGTTTCTGTTTTCTGGTTACATAGTTACATACATATGTGCTTGTGTATGTTTGTGGTCAAACTTAGGAGCCAGAGTGCTTCAACAGGTCAGATACAATATGGGAAAAAATGTACTGAAAGGTTTCTGTCTCTGTGGTTTCAGTACCCGGAGACCAACCCGTTCTCACTCCCAAAGCGTAATATTTTACGCTAGGTGACAAATCGTCACCATATTACGTTTTCGGCTACCCACCACGTTCCTAAATGACGACCTCGGAAAAAGAGGAAATATGAGAACCGTCTGGACTGAACCTACACATGTTCGCTCTTTTTCTTCAAATCGCTTAGAAACACGCTATTTAACATCATTAAAGTCCTGGTTAAGGTCAGGAATAAGGTTATGGTCAGGGCTAGGGATAAGGTTAGGTTTAGGGCTGGAATACAGGGCTGGAACGTCTACTACCGCGGGAGCGTCATTGCACTGGATTCCAGCAATAACCCGCCGCGTACCATAAGAACGCTGAAGGTCTCCTTTCGCGTTCCTCAGGAACGCCGCGGGACGTGACAAAACGTCGACATGTTACGCCTCGGGAGTGAGAACGCATATTACCATCATCTATTTTTTTTAGTTTACTTTAAGCATTTGATCTTGTTTCCCCACCTAAGAAGTGGTTTAGATACTGCTACTCATCCTCTGAGACCCCTGCAACTTTCTTATAACAGGGTCATTGCTGGTGGATCCCTTATTTTCTTTACTTATCAAATTCTTCATCTTTGATAATGTTCCTTTTCTATTCTCCTATAGCCTCTGAGATCTTTCACTTTAAACGGATCTTCAGATATTGTAGTCTAGATAGTCGGAAGAATCTATCTCTTATTAGCAGTCACTATATCAGTATATGTCATATATCATATCAGATTATTCGTGATATTATTTGTGATAATATGAAGTATTTACGTGACATAAAAGTGTCATATTACAATGTTATAACAATGCCAAGTGTTTACTTGCATAATACACGTGACAGGAGACAAAGTCAGGAAAACAGGAGTTTCATCAGCAATTGCTAACAAAGCACAAAGCTTTGTAAAATATGTGAGAAAACTGTTCCTGCCAAAGGTGGAAACAGTACAACCAGGCTATGACGGCATGTGAAGAGATGATACAAGCAGCTGATGGTATGTGACCTAAAAGTATATAAATTACTCCATCAAACTCTCTCGTTAGGCTGAATATGACAGGAAGAACAAAATAGTGCATGGAAATTAGTAATGCAGTTACATAGTAGTAAAGGAGGACTTTAAGCAGCTGGTTCAAAAGCCGAACTCAACATACAATGTCTCGTGTAAAAAGAGACATTGAAGAGTTCTGAAGAGTTAAAAGGTTAAGTTACTTTAGTTATTATTACTCGAAATTACAGCGCTCTGTCTTTATTCCATATGTAGTGGCGACAAGAACAAAATTCTGTCACGGATACAGATGTTGGTGATCGTGACATTAAGTGCAGGCGATGTCTGTTGAACGTGACCTGTGGAAAAAAATACAAACAGAGAATAAAACGTTGCATTTGCAGGGGGATGATTTATACAAATATAATATTATAATAAATCTTTTATTTAAATTTTTTTTTATAGATTTGAATAATTGCTGTATGTGTGACAATATTCACGAACCCTTTTGTGGAGATTGGCCTGCACATTGAGGAAGAAATAGTGTACATATATGCAAACATACATAATGATCATTATAGTAAGAAGATAGATAGATAGATAGATAGATAGATAGATAGATAGATAGATAGATAGATAGATAGATAGATAGATAGATAGATAGATAGATAGATAGATAGAGAGGGAGAGAAAGGACAGACAATGGTCTTAATTTTGTTTGCACTAACAAATAAATTGTACTGCTTACAAACTCCAGTCACCAGTAAAACATAATAAATATAATTGTCATTCTTGAAACATTGCATTATTTACATCTTTAGCTGAGTGATTCTTGCCAAAACAAGCAGCACTGCAGTAGTAGAGAAATTCTTTTTGTAACTTCCTTCCGGACTCATCTGGCTGAAATGTCGCCAACACTGTGAAAATTTCAGTGTTCAGGTTTGTTCTGTGGTGGATAGTAAAGAAAAGAAGGAAGTGCAGAGCATTTTTACGAAGCCTTGTCCCTGAAGCACCACACACACAATGCTCCAGCTTAGTGTTGGAGTCCCACTCGTACTTTGCATTCACTAAAAACACTGATATAAAATTGCTCAGTGATCCAAGTGGAAAAGCACCACAGCGTTTACTTTAAAGAGAACAAAAAAAAAAAAAAATCAACCTGTTCTGCTTCCATCTCTAGCAGCACTGATTTTTCTGTGGTTGTCAGTACTAGTTTGCAAAAAGCACCTCATCAGGGGGTTCTGCAGTGTTGAACATGCCCCTCCTTTGGGATACCAAGAGAGCAGTAACATTAATAAGCTCAAACGTTTCCAATGAAAAGTGAAAATGAGTTAATAAGTTGTGATCAGAAAGGGCCAGTAAAAATTAAACAATGTCTTTTGCCTCTATGGTGTAAGCTGGATCGTGTCCAGTAAGTTGAGCAATTTTAATTTTGGAAAAGTGGACAAAGTTGCAAGGAGCCAGATCTAGTGAACAGGTCAGCTGATGAGCAAACATTTTGTCGATGTAGCCTAAAAAATGCATCTTTAATACAGTTTGTGCCAGCACAGTGTCTTTGCTACAGCCTAGTGCAGCCTCCATGTTGTTGTAGGCTTTCCATAAATATGATTGCAAAAGTCTTCATCAGCAGCTTCTGCAGAGGAAAATCTGCAGGAGAAAGTTTATATTTTAACATACTAACAGTCATGCTGCATCATGTTCACCTGCAGAAAAACAGAGAGAAACATCTGGATGTATTATAATCAGTGTTTTGTTAAGCTGCATTAACACTCAACGACATCATCAGCTGTAATATCAAAAACTGGAACTGATATTATAACAATTTGCATCAGCCAAGAATACAGTGAGAACATATTCAGTTCTCTCATCTTTGGTTAATACTGCACATAAAATCTGCAGTTATTGAAGTGAACTTATTTTTTGTTTACTTGTGGAGTGAACTGAAAAAGATTCCAACGATAATAAAAGTACAGTGAGGGTAGCATTAGTTAGTGTCTTGGTAGGTCTAATGACTTTTCTCAGGGCCTCATCTTTAGCTACTGTAGGTCTTAACATCCATCAGGTCACTTTTCCAGCTAGCCAGTGTTGAAGAACCACTTGCCACTTTTGAGGCATGGAGTAAAAGCTAACAGTCTTTCCTTGGTTTTTGTAATTGCTATTGCCAGGACACAACAAAACTGAGCCCACTTTTTAGACCATACAGTGTGAAAACTGTAATACATTTATGTTTTAAATTATGGACAGTACAAGCATTTCATGCCCACTTTGAGCTCAAGCCCCTTATCCTGTGAAACCAGGCAGACACTCTTTCTACCTTTATGACTTTCTCTTCCAGAGAACTGTTTTGGAATATTTTGTCATTGGCGGTGATAGTGCTGGGATTAGGTTCACAGCTTAAGTTGTTATTATTGTAGGCTCAAGAGACTGGGTGATTTCCCATAATGCACTGGGCTTGACCACTTCCCCCTTTTGTGCTACTATTGCACACCATTAAATTTGATCTACTCTTGCTTGTAATTTGTGTTATGTCCTGTTTGTTATTGTGTTTACCCTATGCAATCCTCTGGTGTCCTCTTCCTCTTACAAGGCAGTTCTTTCTTACCACCATCACCAAGTGCCTTCATAGGAGATTGTTAATTTAGTCTTGTCTCTGTTTAATATTGTTTTTCTACCACAAAGTGTGTTGAGATAACTATTGTTGCTAACTGTTGTCTGCAAAATGATGCCCACCCCACGGACATGCCAGATTAAAACAGACTCGCCTCCAACCCTAAGCTACAAAAAACAGCAAAAACAAAACAAAACAAAAAACAAAGTTAATCATAAAGGCAGATTATAGTGGCAGGTTGTGGTTTTTGCTCAGGGAGCGGTCTGAGGGAGGGCTGATCGGCACAGGTGTTGTACATTCACTAATCCCACCTCTCTCTTGTTATGCGGTAGCCTGCTGGGACCTTGAGGCTCTCTTGCACACAGACTGAGAGGTTACAGCCAGCTTAATAAAGAAGAGCTCAGTTATGATTTGTGTGCAGTTTGGTGTGCTGAGCAGTTATAGCTGAGCACACAGTCTTTATGGTGTGACTGAGGAAATTAACACTGTAGTGTACATCTGAGTGTGTGCTGAGGAGACCTTATGGTTTGTGGGATGACTGTTAAACGGCAAATTTCCCAAGAGAGGTGGGAAACTGAGCACTGTTTTATTGAGTGTAACGAGAGGCCTGTGACTGTAAGAGATTTGGGTTTTGTTTTGAATTCACACACCAGTAAAGACAAAAACTTGAAGAGGGGAAAGAAATGCAAAGAGACTTTATTTTTGAGAAGGGGAAAAGTTTACCAAGGTTTTTATGTTTTCTTGGAACCAATTTCACACCAGAAGTCTAGTCTGTGTGGTATGTAAAAACCACATAAGATTTCAAAGGTTGAGGGTAAAATTTTAACAATTTGTTGTATTGCTTTTACACCCGGATGTATTTTATGTAATAAAATGCAAAGGCCTGAAAAATGTCCTTTTCATGATTTTGCACTAGCTGCATGGTAGTTAGCTTGTTTTGATTAAAGATTTTCTTTTAGTTGTGTGTGATTCAGGGATTTAGGCAGACCTGATGACTGTACTATGAAGCAGGACTTTTCCTTATAAAGTTAAGTTCAAGCTTAACCCTGGGTTTTCAGTAGAGATGGCACGATACCACTTTTTTATGTCCGATACTGATACCGATATCATAAATTTGGATATCTGCCGATACCGATATGAATCCGATATAGTGTGTTTTTTAATCAATAAAACTGTTTTTTTAATATCGTGCTGCATTTTGTATAAGTTCATACTCAAGTTTAAATAAACAACAACACTAAAGCTATTCTGTTATACCTGTATGTAAAAAACACACTGCACCCAAAGTATTTCATAGTTGAGCAACACTGATCAATCTAATAAACTTAAACCCACTCCATCCTCCCTATTCTGGTATTTTAAAGAGTACTTAGAGAAATATTAAGCAACCTAACTAATAGGGTTGCAAACTCCCAGCAAAAAAAAATAAAAAATAGGGAGCCACCCCCCACCCTCCACCTCATGATGCTTAATCTATGTAATCAACTTTAATTTGATGCAGGGTGAACAAAAATGCAGAGAAATAAATTATTTTTCAAGAATAATTAAATAGATTCAACATCTTTCTTCAACAGAATTGCAGAATTTACCGATGGTACTTTCCCAAAGGAAAAAGTACTAACTTGCATAGCTGGACTGGCCATCGGGCATACCGGGCATTTGCCCGGTGGGCCGCTGGCAATTTTTTGTTTTTATGGGCCGATGGATTTTTTTTTTTTTTTTTAGGAAGGGTATAAAAGGTATGAAAGGTGTTGGATTGGCCAATTGGTCATGATTGACTCTGGGCTGGACCAATTACAGCAGAGGAGGCCGGATGCACCCTCCCCCTTGTTTAGCAATCACGTGATTTTCGCGCATTGCATGCCGGGAACTCGTGGCAAAACAATCCAAGTACCGCATCAAATGCAAGCGTTTGCAGCACCGCAAAACGTTCATTCTCCGGTTCCAATACCTTCTTGTTTTTTCTTTGGCGCACAAAAAAGGAATGTACAAAACAAAAGGAAAACAATGCCGGTCCGTACAAAGACAGACTCGACGAAAAGACAAAGAAAAGATACGAGGAAAAATCAAAGGAGTGAAAGGGTCAGACAAGGCTGGACTGGGACAAAAAATCGGCCCGGGCATTTTGACTAGAGACCGGCCCACCAGGATAAAGATTGAAAATGTGACGTCATTCAGGGATAAAACCGCAAAGGATTCTGGGAACTTGTGGCAAGAGGTACTAGCGCACGCAGGCTTTCAATTGAACTCAGTTACACAGCGATAAAAAGAAACCCAAAAAATGGCAAGAAGCTGTTGTATTATTAACTTCAATAGCCGGTCGCATGACAGCCACGGGAAGCCGATGGGTAAAGAGATCGTTTTTTTTTATCGGATTACGTCGTTGAAGAGAAATTTTTTAAGCCATGTTTCCGAAGTAAGAGCCGACGGATGGTCTGGATATACCAAATATAACGTCTCAGAACACTCCAGCTCACATGTTAGTCTGCTCCAAGCATTCACACAAAGGTCAGAGTTTTTTAGTAGTTAATACGTCATTTTTCTTAACATAATTGGTGATATAGGTTACAAGCAAGTCTGGCGCTGAACAGAAATTGTCGCGCTATGCTCCTTTATTTATTGTGCATAAATAGTAAATTGTCCTGACACAATATTGTGTTTCGCTTCTGTTATTACCATGGTACATTGACAAAAACATATACTTTTATTCACAGGATAAAACAGTTGTTTTGTATCACTTATTGTCCATTGCGATTACAACATACAATATTACTGTCACTGCTACATTTCTGTAATGCTACTGTAACCGGTTTCTGCTTCATCCCGCTGCAACAGTTCGGCCCAAACAGACTCCTCGACTCTGCGTTGTGTAGTGTTTTTAAAAAGACAAGGAGTCTCTGATCGATCGTTGCCACTTTATTTCCTGAATGGAAACAACGGTGTATTATCAGTGCACAGGCTCGCCATACACCACTCCGCACAGCACACTCTCGTATGGCTACGGCAGACTGGCAGCGATTACTGCAGCAATATTACAATTTCTAATATACAATAAAATAACAGCAACAACAAATTATGTACCTGAATGGAAACAACGGTGTATTATCAGTGCACAGGCTCGCCACACACCACTCCGCACAGCACACTACGGCAGAACATCTCATTAGCATTCCGCTTTAGCATACAGTTTCACACATTACAGTTTTTTACAGACGCTAGGACACATTTCTCAATACTTAGGTCACTTTTGCAAAACTCTTCACACAATTCTCCTAACTGACCCTCAGCTTGGCAAAGCAGTTCATTCCACATTCAAAATGCACTACAACTACCAAAACACTTCATTCAGGTCTCAAATAACCTCATTCTTCCAGAACACTAGCAAAGGTTGACAGCCGACAAACACACTTTGTCACCCACAAAACAATGACCTAAAAAACACTAACAACATGTAGCATTACACAGTGTTTTCCTGTGTAAAACAAGGACACATCTCTGTTTATAATTTCAATATATGTTACTGGAATGAATCAGACATCATGTATTTATGTTTATGTATTTTTATTTTTTTGCACTAAGTAATCCCAAAATACAAGAATTCGTATACACACCATCCACTGATACACATACAATAGTAATGCTAATCTACTCGGTCTTATCCATTTGGCCACAGGTTCTCATCCACATCACATCTTATGTCATCTTGGGCAACACACCTAGGAAAGAATCTTCTGGCATGCCAGAATTGAAGGAGTTGAAAAATTGAAGGAGTAACAACTGTGTAGATGTTCATCCACAATGAGAATCAGCTGTGGCTGGTTAAACTGCATTGTTAGATCTAAAATATGTTTCAGTAAAATATTGCCGTTGGATTTTGCTGTCTTTTCAAGTTTTGCATTGTGTTATTGTTTTGACCATGAGTTTAACAGTTTTGAAAACAGTATGTAAGCACATGCAAAATGTCCTGTACGTACAAAGGTTTTTGGCAGTTGTTGTGTCTGAGTGAGAAGATGATTCATGTAATTTGAGAGATGTAGTCATTGAATGCATTTTGTGCCAAAACAATGATAACTGGTCCTCAGTTTAGCCCACATAGACTTCTGTTGTGCTCACTGTGTGAGGAGTTTTGCAAACGTGACCTAAGTATTGAGAAATGTGTCCTAGCGTCTGTAAAAAACTGTAATAAACAAATGAAAAGTACATAAAACTGGTGTTGGACATGTGTCCACTAAGCACTTATTACACTCGGTGCTCGTCAGCTAATCAGACATGTTTTATGTGTCTGTACTACTTAGCTATATTGTGTGCGGAACAATACAACTCACCTCTCGTATGGCTACGGCAGACTGGCAGCGATTACTGCAGCCAGCCTCACCTAACCAGCCACACTGAGAGCGGGGGGGCGCTGTTTCCCCATTACACTGATATTTGTGGCAAGTGGAATAATACCACAAACACTGTTACACTACCAGAAATTATTTCCACTACTAATTAATTACCGTTGATCTCAAAGGTCCTATTAATAAACTGTTAATGAATGTGTATTTATGAAGACGATTTGTGAGACTGGTAAACTTATGATACGTACAATAGTCTTTCGTCCTACACGGTGCATTTCAAGGTCCTGCACCCATCCGTCGGTAAACTGTACCTGGGCTTGTTGCAGTGACCTGAAGTTACTAAACTTCATGAGTGTGTGCACTCACTCCAAGAACCGTGTAATTATAAATCTGAGCGTGGTGAAAGTGGGCAGCACACTGACGTCTTTTGTCCACTCTGTGTGCTCGTAAGGGTCTGACCCTTTCACTCCTTTGATTTTTTCCTCGTATCTTTTCTTTGTCTTTTCGTCGAGTCTGTCTTTGTACGGACCGGCATTGTTCTCCTTTTGTTTTGTACATTCCTTTTTTGTGCGGCAAAGAAAAAAAAAGAAGGTATTGGAACCGGAGAATGAACGTTTTGCGGTGCTGCAAATGCTTGCATTTGATGCGGTACTTGGATTGTTTTGCCACGAGTTCCCGGCATGCAATGCGCGAAAATCACGTGATTGCTAAACAAGGGGGAGGGTGCATCCAGCCTCCTCGGCTGTAATTGGTCCAGCCCAGAGTCGATCATGACCAATTGGCCAATCCAACACCTTTCATTATATATACCCTTCCTAAAAAAAAAAAAAAAAAAAAAAAAAAAATATCCATCGGCCCATAAAAACAAAAAATCGCCAGCGGCCCACCGGGCAAATGCCCGGTATGCCCGATGGCCAGTCCAGCTATGGGGTCAGACCCTTACGAGCACACAGAGTGGACAAAAGACGTCAGCGTGCTGCCCAACTTTCACCACGCTCATATTTATAATTATACGGTTCTTGGAGTGAGTGCATACTGTTCTGAAGGCAGGACTGTGATGCAGTTTTCTGCCTCGCCACTAGAGGGCGCGGCCGTTTTGTGAGTAATGTTTGACTGGGATGGAAAATGGTGTTCATGAAGGCAGTGTGAATCACAAGTTATGCTCGAGAGCAGTTTATGTGGGTTCAATGAGAGTGTGCGTCCATAAGATTGGTGAGTTACAGGATATTTCTTGTGTAAGAAGGATAGCCTGTATGTTTTCTTGCTCTGGACGTCCTCTGTTTGTACATTTTCTATCAGCTAAGTTATCGCTAAGTTAAGCAGGCTAAGCTAAGCTAAGTTCGCCTAGGCCAAACTGAGTTCAGTTTAAGTTGGTGATTTGTTATGTGTATTGCCTTCTTTAGTTGGCATCATAAGTGAGTGGGGCACAAGAGTTAAGTGATGGGAAGATGTTTATTTTCTTTGTTGTCAAATATGGTTCAGACTATAAGTAAAAGCCGCCAGCTTAGTATTAGGGCCTATAAGACAAGTATGTGGCTGTAATATGTTATATGGTGATTATTGTTGTCTATAATTTGATTGTAATTTGTATTCTATTTTCCATTCTGTTTGTAGAACCACACACACACACATACCCACACCCACGCTAAATCTGCCATTAAAGAGCTGAACGATCATCCCCTGTCCTCGTTATTTTCTGGAGGGTCATAGTGGCACTTGACCTGTGCACACCCTGCGATCACCACTGTAGAACTGAACCTCATATCAGAAATCATCACAACACATACACTCATGAAGTTTAGTAACTTCAGGTCACTGCAACAAGCCCAGGTACAGTTTACCGACGGATGGGTACAGGACCTTGAAATGCACCGTGTAGAACGAAAGACCATTGTACGAACAAAGGTTAAGTTTACCAGTCTCACAAATCGTCGTCATAAATACACATTCGTTAACCGTTTATTAATATAACCTTTGAGCTCAACGGTAATTAATTTGTAGTGGAAATAATTTCTGGTAGCATTACAGAAATGTAGCAGTGACAATAATATTGTATGTTGTAATCGTACTGGGCAATTAGTGATACAAAACAACTGTTTTACCCTGTGAATAAAAGTATATGTTTTTGTCAATGTACCATGGTAATAACAGAAGCGAAACGCAATATTGTGTCAGGACAATTCACTATTTATGCACAATAATCAAAGGAGCATAGAGCAACAATTTCTGTTCAGCGCCAGACTTGCTTGTAACCTATGTCACTAATTATGTTATGAAAATGACGTATTAACTACTACAAAACTCTGACCTTTGTGGGAATGCTTGGAGCAGACGAACATGTGAGCTGGAGTGTTCTGAGACGTTTATTATTATTATTAAACGTCTCAGAATTTGGTATATCCAGACCATCCGTCGGCTCTTACTTCGGAAACATGGCTTAAAAAATTTCTCTTCAACGACGTAATCTGATAAAAAAAACGATCTCTTTGCCCGTCGGCTTCCCGTGGCTGTCATGCGACCGGCTATTGCAGTTAATAATACAACAGCTTCTTGCCATTTTTTTGGGTTTCTTTTTATTGCTGTGTAACTGAGTTCAATTGAAAGCCTGCGTGCGCTAGTACCTCTTGCCACAAGTTCCCAGAATCTTTTGCGGTTTTACCCCTGAATGACGTCACATTTTAAATCTTTATCCTGGTGGGCCGGTCTCTAGTCAAAATGCCCGGGCCGATTTTTTGTCCCAGTCCAGCCTTGTGTGTAGGGTATATTAGACTTAACAGTTACTATATAGAGTAATGGACTTCTATACATTTTACATCAGATTAAAACTTTGGGTGTAAGATTCAGATAATTATTTATTAAAAGCTAGACATTTTAAATGAGAATAAGAAAGAAAAGTATGTCTTTGTGCCCCCTTTTCCCTGTTAATGCCCTATCGGCATTAAATTCTAACAACAGCTTATCAAGCTTAAACGTGCTGCTGTTGTTCAGCAGCTGGTTTCCTCTTTCTGGTGCAAAGTGGGCCAAAAACAAAGAAGAGAGACGGACTCGCAACAGAAAAGCTGATCAGCTGATCATTAAGCAGTTTCCCGATTGAAGTAGCAGCAGGAAGGGGAGGGAGAGAGAGGCAGTCGCTCCATATATCGGTTGTTAAGCTTAACGTGGGAATGCTTTACAAACATTCAGAGATGAACTTACACACTTGCTTTACTTCTCTCTGGGATAACTTCCTCAGATGAAAGCCGCTCTATCACGTGAGGCATACTGCTCCGACGTGCTACGGTTATGAGCAGAGTTATGCCGTGTCACAAGTTTTGTGAGGTGCTTTTTTGATATTTAATGGATCGGATTACATTTTTTATTTCTCCGATCCAGTAATTTAGGTCAGTATCAGACCGATACCGATACGTAATATCGGATCGTCCATCTCTAAGTTTTCAGTATTTCTTTTTACAGGGGTCCATTGCCATGGTAACCTTAACTTGCAGCAAACTTGTTTCAGATTAGAAATCAGCTGATCAGTTCTCTAGAAAGTTGTACCTCCATTCCTGGAAGAACCGTGAGAGTTGGAAGGTTTACATTTTTTAATAGAGTCAAAAGTCTATTTCCCATTCTGTGTGATGTATTGAATATATATTTCTATATGCAACTTTATTCATTTAAAACAGTCTTATGGTTCTACTGCCCTGCGACAGACTGGTGACCTGTCCAGGGTGTACCCTGCCTCTCGCCCTAAGACAGCTGGGATAGCCCCCCCCCCAACTCCACTCCTCTCCACGACCATGAAAAGGAAAGGTGGAAGAGAATGAACTACTTGTTTATAATCCATTATAATTCTTTGTATATAAATGACAAAGCTGTGAGTAGTAACTCACAGAAGTCAGCATTTTTGCTAGTTTTCCTTTATGACTTAAAATAGGCTAATGTGTATTACTATACTATACTAAATACAGGCCATTTTACTATAGCATCTCATTTCCAGTTTTACTGATCCATGTGCTTAAAGCACACACATTTAATACTACAGTGCTTTTCTTCTCTCACACACTGTTGTGTTGTTTTCAGTTATTGTGCGTTTCATCTAGTTTTATTTTGTGTTGAAAAATCAGCCACTTTGTTGCCAGTACACTTATCAATAATTGTGGTTGGTCAGATACTACAACACCACCTCTTTAATGTGAATGCACAAAGGAAACCCAAGTTGAGCCAGAGTCATGTGATCGCTGCTGTTCACGTAACAGAAAGCTGGCCTCGGTATGTTGAGCTCGATTCATAGTACAAGCCTCGAAAAGAAACTGTCCTTGATGTGACAATTCCACTCTGGCTCTTTGTGAAAGTGATTTTTGACATTTCTGATCTGATACCAGACTTCTTTCACACTGTGGGTGATACCTGGAATTAGTCATGTTTCATAGATGTTACTGTTTTTATTTCAGGTAGAATATGCATTTCTGAGGCAGCCAGATGCAACATAACACTGGCACATTTAAAGTTCTCCTCAGTCTCTGATGTATGACAGGAAAGCAATAAAATCCCCTCTGCTCTCCGTGAAGCAGAAACTTGCTCTTTTGTTTTTATTCAGCAGCTGCTTCCGAGTTTCTTCATCATATGCAGATGTTTCAGATAATCAGTGCTGCTGCAAAGAGAGGAAAATCATAAAGTCCAGCAGCTGCTCATTGAAATTCATCAGTCATAGCTCAAACAGAGTCAAGTGAGCAGCTGCACGTTTGCAATGATTCTGCAGAGTCGTTTTTGTAAAACGGTCTGCCAGTTTACATGACATCAAAACACAAGGTAAAAAAAGCACAGTATAAAAGATCAGTTGTAGAACGTTGTTTTGGTTGTCTCTTTTTCATTGATCATCACAGTGTGAAACACTTTAATGAAGACAAACCGCAGATCAAGTTTAATTTCCTTATGCTGTCTGTTTACTTTGTGTTTCCTTCCTTTTATCTGCCTGCTCATAAAGCTCGTTTAGATCCTGGAAACAAACCTGTTATGCAGCAGACACGCTGTTGTGCCTGCGGTGTTGAAAGCTTAACTAAGGAACCTTCAGAGCCCAAATTAATTTTCAATGCTCCATTAAGTTGAGCATATATTCATGGGAATTATGAACACAGCAACTGAATGAAAGAGGGAATCATCAGCTGAGGAAAAAAAACACACAACAAAAATTAAGAAAGCGAAAAGCTCCAGAGAGTGTAATTGGATTTGAATAAATGGGTCTGGAGGAGGCACATCAGCGAGTGATTCAGCGGTAAGCATGGAAGTGTGACAAAAAAAAGCCAAAACCCCCTTGGCTCAGCTAGACAAGATAGGATCTGTTGCCGTGTGTGCACAAAACACTGACAAGCTTTGATTTCCAAAATAAAAGTGTCTTCAGCAGAAACACGAGCTCAACTGAAAACATTCGTTTTAAAAAAGTTAAACTATATGTTCCTGTGCAAAATAGAGGAGTCGGACTCCAGGGTTTAAGAAAGGGTAATATACAATTCAAAACCTTAAAAAAAAATCCTATTTGGAAGCAACACTGAATGTGACTGACGATGGCAGCTTCTTTTGAAGGGTGGGTGGTTAAAGTCTCATCACTCAATCAAAACGAGAGGTTTATTTCTGAAATACCAATGTTCACGATGCCAACGCTATGTGGTACATCACTCTTTTGCACATGCAACACTCTGTCATGTTCTCGCAGGTCATGTAGCTTCTCTGCAGCTGGCTGGTTGTATGTCACATGTGTGCAGCATATGCTAACATGCTTTCTGTGATTGTTGTTACAGCAGACGCTGTCACTATCCATGGGCTTCTATATTTAAAAAAAGCAAATAATAATTTTTAATAATAATATATTGCTGAATATTATATAATAATAATATTATATAATAATATTGTAGTAATATTTTTTGTATTTCAATTATGTAATTATTTCAGTTATGCATTTCATTTTATCTTTTTACATTTCATATTTATAAATCAAAGTTTTCCCTGATATTTAACATTGCACTTTAATAATATACTTACATGGTCTACCTAATAGATGCAACAAAGGTATCAATTAAATGTGTCATTAATTAAAATTGGAAATAATAACAATAATAACAGACATTCCTTCTGTTACCTTGAACACATAAGCAGATTTCTGTGTCTGTGCATTGTTCTGCACAGTTTATGAATGCATTTTGCTAGAAATCTTTATTAGCTTGTGTGGATGGATTAGCTTAATGGATATTTGATGCCACAGTGGCAAATATCAAGCATCAAACATACAATCTACAGTAAAGGCCACAATAAATACACAGAGAGGTCATTGAGTGATAGAACACTGGTGAAACTAATATGGGCAGTGAAAGCAATCATAAATCCAGGAAATAAAAAAAAACATACAAAATACCCACAATGAAAGTAATTGTAAATTTCCACAGTAATGCTAACCACGCATTACACTGAAGAAAGGGGAAAGAAAAGACAAAGAAAGACAGGAGGCAGGAAAAAGAAGTAAAAAACAAACAAACAAATAGTTAACAGTTTGGTGTCTCTGTAGATTTGTTTTAATACTTCCTCTCCAAAAGTTGCTCTACGTCATGTTAAACACAACCTCTGACTTCTTTGATAGTTTGCTAGTTTGCCGTCTGAGAACAAGCTGCTTTAGAGACTTCCATCTCACCCGTTGCTGGATTCTGAATTTGTTTCCTGGTGCACAATAATAGACTCATTAACTGTCATCAGAGGGCCAGCAGACAGCTGCTTTATCACGTCAAAATCAGTTTCACCCTCATCATTATTCTTCTTTCTTCCCTCTTACGGTAAACAATTCAATTTGCAGGGAAATTGAAAAAAAGACAATAGATAATAAAAGGTCATATCCACTGGGTGTCAGTTTATCTTTTGTCATCTCCATGAATAGATTGTGTGTCAGCTCCCACTGGTAAGGAAACAGCAATACAAGTGGAAAAAACAATGTCCTGTAACTGTTATTATTTTCCTGTAATCTGAGCTTTTCTGCTACAGCCGAGTTTAAAGCGATTCGTTTGGCCAAACAGTGGAGTAAAAATCATACAAGTGTTTCACTGCAGAGAGAAACAGCAGAGATCAGAGGAAGGACCCACTGGCAGGTAGTCTGCACAGAAAGTGTACTGCTGTAAAACAAAGGATGATGCTGAATGTCAGCTTTAGTTCTGTTAAGTTCAGCTACAACTGTGCCTCTTACAGTGAAATGTCTTGACAAAAAGGTTATTTTTCTTGTCCACTTTTAAAGTAAAACTTGAACAGAGTTTTTCCAGTGGAGAAATTAACAAACAGGAACTTAAATTCAAAATCACAATTCACAATCAAAATTCAACTAAAACTAATGATTGCAATGATAATTAAATGAGCAGGATTTTTTAAAAATCAGACCTGAAGTTTAACATGACTGGAATAATATCAAAATTAAAATATCAAATTCAAAAACCAGAGAAATCCCTGAGACCAAGAAAACATAATGAATTAGGTTGATGGAAAAAATTCCTGAGGTCAGAAAGAAAGTCCGGACAGACAGCAGTTTTTCTTACTTTCTAACTGTATTAGTGTCATTTGTTGGTATGAGAGCAAACAAAGCGATGGAGAAATGTCATCTCCCCAAGATTAACTTTGGCCTTTTGGAACCGGAAAGTAAATCAGTGATTTGACAAATCTTACAGACCTGATTTTATGCAGAGAGGAGAAAGAGGGAGAAGTGTCATAACTACTATCATGGTAACTCTCAGGCAGTGATCAGTTTCCATGCTGCCTTGAGGTTAACAGAAGCGGGAGGTCACACCAGAGAGATAGCTGGAGTGCTATTAATGCAGGCTGTCATATGTAATTATGAACTTCATTTCCCCCCCTGGCCTGTCCACCAGTGTAGCAATCAGAATTGTTGTCTGAAGGCCAAAAAACGCCAAACAGATTTACTTTCACAAGTGGAGCATAGTGGCATTGACTATAATGGTCCACTTGATGGTCATATTTTATTAGAACTTTATTAGGAGTTTTTGTTTTGGATTATTACAACCCAGGAAACAGAAAAGGAAATAAATGAAAGAAAGTGAAGTTGGGGGAGAAAGTTAAGAGAAAGACAGTGAGAGAAAAATAGAGGAGAAGAGGAAAAACACAGAGAAACTTTTTTTTCTCTCAACACCTGTTGAGGGGAAAAAACAGCAGAGAAACCACGGCAACGACCAGCATAAATAACAATGACAATGTTACTGAGCAGCACAGAGTACTAATAATGCAAGATATTTTTAGAGGCAACAGCAGCCCAATTTAGTGTGTGTGTGTGAGCACCTGTGTGCACACCTGTGTGAACACTTGTGTGTACACCTGTGTGCACACCTGAACTTCATCAAAAGTGTAGTCTCAGCACAAAGTTGTGTGCAGTGTTAGTGTTAGGAAAGATCATGTTACTGTTAGACTCACTTTTATGAAACTGTTTTCTTTGTATGTGTTTCATCAGCACAGAGCTCAGTTTTAGCATTGCATCTTTTAATTAGTGTCTGTCCTCAAATAATAACCAGCCCCGTATGAACCTCATGTACAGAAAGTCACAACTCCATTTAAAGACAGGCTTGTATTAGAGACACACGGTGTGGGGTTTTTTTTTCTCGAATTTCCTGTTTTATTAGTATATACTGTTGTGTTTTAAGTGCAAGCCCTCAGCTTCACTCTTAATGTCAATATTATTGTATGTGGTGACTCACTCTTGAGTGTGACACTCTGAGTTTGCACTCTGGTAATGAACCATACATTTGGAATAAAAAAACCAAACAAAAAAAAACAGAAACAAGTGGACTTGTGACTTATATGTAAACTGAGGGGTGAGCTCCTGCCATTAAAAGACTTTAGGAGAAAGCATGTTGTAGTTTTTTTTATCTAACAAAGTTGAAGTAATACAGCAAGCCTTCTCTACACTAGGGGGGTAATTTGTTTGCATACTGACACTTTTTGTTGCTCATTTGATGTTTTCATCTATTGTTTCGATAATGCCATTTTCCTGCACTTAAAGGATCCTGTGTGTTTTGAAGAGGAGAAAGTATGCCTTGTCACAAAGACATTAATCCTCCTGAGTGATTACTTCTGTGACGCACAGCAGCAATGACTCCGAGCTGATAGAAACAACAGCACTGCGCCTTTATTCATGTTTCATCGAGGCGTTGCTGACAGCAAACACTGCATGCTGCTTCAGAACCTCTGAGCTCCCAAGCACTTCTGACACTCTGCCATGTTTCAGTCTGACAGGCTTTTCACCCCAGCAGCCAGTATTTCAAACAGCCCCAACCACAGAATGACAGAATGAATACAAAAGCAGCTGAAGGACAGAGTGGCCTCTGAGAGAGGCTGTGAAGCTGTTCTCGAATTATTTAAACTCAATGAAAAATAGTATTAAAACTGCATAGACCGCTTACAGAAAAGTGATCACCAAAATCTTAAACTGATCCCTAAAATTTATAGAAGGCCAGTGTAAAGAAGCCTTGTGAGAAGGCTTGCAGGGGCATGTGGGGTCATTTTTAGGTGATCCAGGGATTTGGTGGGGCAAAGGAATAGTCATTTATAACAACTGAACTGTGAAAGCTGTAAAATGGACACTCTTCAGCAGATGATAGAAACTGGATGGTACAAAACAACCAACATGTTTATAACAACTGAACATCTGATCAGAAGGAACACTAATTCCAGGTGGCTGAGATGTGATGGATCTAAGATTCTCAGTCACCATTCAGAGGAAATTATTAGGTACACACACAAAAAAAGCCCTTTTTGTTTTTTGCATATTTAATGCATGATAATTGGCTGCCATCAAGTTAATCAGATCTAAAGGACAGATCATGTAAATTTAAATATACAAAATGACATGTGCAACTGAATATTATCTCCATAACAACCAGTGTAGGGACTAACGCGTTATTAAGTAACGCGTTACAGTAACTACGTTATTATTGTGGTAACGAGCACGGTAACTAGTTATTATGCAAAAATCAGGAACACGTTAGTCGTTACTGGGATTTAGATAGGCTCGTTATTCGTTACTTCGTGTGGTGGCTATCGCGGAGCTTCCACAGATTCAGTAACATTAGCAAGTGGTGGAGAATGGCAGGTGGATGAGGGAAAGGAGAGGCAGGAGGAGAGACCCGAGGCGGCCGCTGGTCTGAGTGGTTTATCTGGTTTATATTATAAACAGGTTTATCTTTTAGCTGACATGAATGAGTTGAAGGGAAGTTATGAACTGTTTCTGAGAGACAAATAACACCAGGATCTTTTTTTACGTAGCTGACAGCTGGTAATTGTGCAGGGGCGGGTCTAGCAAAGCTTTTGCCAGGGGGCCAAGTAGGGCATTAACAGGGAAAGGAGGGCACAAAAAAATACTTTTCTTTCTTATTCTCATTTAAAATGTCTTACTTTTAAAAAATAATTATCTGAATCTTACAACAAACGATTGATAGATTGTTACATATATACCATCAGAACAGTGTACATCACTGTCACAACAGTGTTTATTTTCATTCAAAGGCTTTATGATTTTTCCCATAATGGCGGGCCGGTCTCTAGTCAAAATGCCTGGAACGATTATAGTCCCAGTCCAGCCCTGTATGCAGCTCATCTGCAGTCTGGTGTTACCTACATCTTCCTATTCGGAAGGCAGAATTTCCGAGTTCTGACTACAATCGAAAGCACCACGACTGCAGTTTTTGTGTTGGATGTAAAAAGCACACATGACGCTGTGACGTAGGCTAGAATCATGGCAGCAGTCAATGACGGTCCAGGCGTGGGATTTCTCTCGTGGAAATATGCACTTTGTTTTTCTATTGGTAGGTGGCACAGTGCACTTGTGGCAAGTAAGCAAGCTAGAAGACTGGCAAAGTTATGGAAGAAACACATTAACAAGAGAATTCTGACTAAAACCAAAGTTACTTTCCCTAGTAACTAGTTACGTTGAAAGTAACGAGTAACTTGAAGTAACTGAGTTACTTTTGATAGAAGTAACTAGTAATGTAACTAAGTTACTAATTTAAAGTAACTTACTCAACACTGATAACAACTATATGAATGATCAAAGACAACAGAAACAGAAACAGACATTTGAAAGCACTTCATGTAACTAAATAAACAATTAGTACTTGTGATTTCTTAAATATGTTTGTGTTTCTTTTTGATAAAATGGGTATATGTGATGATTGTAATCCATCCATCTATTCTCTTCCACTTATCCTTATCAGGGTCCTTGGGGAGGGTTTGAGCCTATCCCCGATAGGTCGCCAACCTGATGCAGGGCTAACACAGAGAGACAGACAAACAACCATTTTACTCACATTCAAACCTATGGGCAATTTAGAATGACCAATTAACCAAACCCCACTAACTGCCTGTTAGTGGGGTTAGTTGGGAAGAAGCCAGAGTACCCAGAGAGAACCCAGGCAAACACAGGGAGAACATGCAAACTTCACCGCTCAGAAAGGACCAGTCTCTATATTACTACAGTTCGTAGAATTCCTTAATGGACATTTTGCAGGCTTACATTTCATCCTCAATTACAGTACTGAAGAAATTAACTTTGTGGACATAAAAGTAACAAAAAAAGACAAATCTCTATCCACCTGTCTCTATTCTAAACCCACTGATTGGAATACATTACTTCAAGCCAATTGATTAGACTCAAACGTATCTGTGAAATTCCAGATGAATATAATGAGAGCAAAGAACAATGTTGAACAAATTTAAAGAAAGAAAATACAAAGAGGAGTGGTTAAGATCTGCAGAAGAGAAGGTGAATTCAGTAAGAAGGGATTTCTATTTAGCAACTAAGAAATCTCCAAAACTTAAATCTAACCTTGTCTTTTGCACAACTTTTACACCAAAAACCAGAACCATTAAAGAAATCATTTTAAAACACTGGCATATACTTCAAAATGACCCAAACCTATTAGGTACCTACAGGGAGTGCAGAATTATTAGGCAAGTTGTATTTTTGAGGAATAATTTTATTATTGAACAACAACAACCATGTTCTCAATGAACCCAAAAAACTCATTAATATCAAAGCTGAATGTTTTTGGAAGTAGTTTTTAGTTTGTTTTTAGTTTTAGCTATTTTAGGGGGATATCTGTGTGTGCAGGTGACTATTACTGTGCATAATTTTTAGGCAACTTAACAAAAAACAAATATATACCCATTTCAATTATTTATTTTTACCAGTGAAACCAATATAACATCTCCACATTCACAAATATACATTTCTGACATTCAAAAACAAAACAAAACAAAAACAAATCAGCGACCAATATAGCCACCTTTCTTTGCAAGGACACTCAAAAGCCTGCCATCCATGGATTCTGTCAGTGTTTTGATCTGTTCACCATCAACATTGCGTGCAGCACCAGCCACAGCCTCCCAGACACTGTTCAGAGAGGTGTACTGTTTTCCCTCCTTGTAAATCTCACATTTGATGATGGACCACAGGTTCTCAATGGGGTTCAGATCAGGTGAACAAGGTGGCCATGTCATTAGTTTTTCTTCTTTTATACCCTTTCTTGCCAGCCACGCTGTGGAGTACTTGGACGCGTGTGATGGAGCATTGTCCTGCATGAAAATCATGTTTTTCTTGAAGGATGCAGACTTCTTCCTGTACCACTGCTTGAAGAAGGTGTCTTCCAGAAACTGGCAGTAGGACTGGGAGTTGAGCTTGACTCCATCCTCAACCCGAAAAGGCCCCACAAGCTCATCTTTGATGATACCAGCCCAAACCAGTACTCCACCTCCACCTTGCTGGCGTCTGAGTCGGACTGGAGCTCTCTGCCCTTTACCAATCCAGCCACGGGCCCATCCATCTGGCCCATCAAGACTCACTCTCATTTCATCAGTCCATAAAACCTTAGAAAAACCAGTCTTGAGATATTTCTTGGCCCAGTCTTGACGTTTCAGCTTGTGTGTCTTGTTCAGTGGTGGTCGTCTTTCAGCCTTTCTTACCTTGGCCATGTCTCTGAGTATTGCACAGCTTGTGCTTTTGGGCACTCCAGTGATGTTGCAGCTCTGAAATATGGCCAAACTGGTGGCAAGTGGCATCTTGGCAGCTGCACGCTTGACTTTTCTCAGTTCATGGGCAGTTATTTTGTGCCTTGGTTTTTCCACACGCTTCTTGCGACCCTGTTGACTATTTTGAATGAAACGCTTGATTGTTCGATGATCACGCTTCAGAAGCTTTGCAATTTTGAGACTGCTGCATCCCTCTGCAAGATATCTCACTATTTTTGACTTTTCTGAGCCTGTCAAGTCCTTCTTTTGACCCATTTTGCCAAAGGAAAGGACGTTGCCTAATAATTATGCACACCTGATATAGGGTGTTGATGTCATTAGACCACACCCCTTCTCATTACAGAGATGCACATCACCTAATATGCTTAATTGGTAGTAGGCTTTCGAGCCTATACAGCTTGGAGTAAGACAACATGCATGAAGAGGATGATGTGGACAAAATACTCATTTGCCTAATAATTCTGCACTCCCTGTATAAGGAACCACCAATGATAACCTATAGGAGAGGAAGGAATATTAAAGATAGAGCTTGCCAGGACCCTAATACTTCAGATAAAATCCTAATAAGCCATAACGTACAAGGTAATTTCAAGTGTGGGTCATGCATTAATTGTCAATACACCAAAAATGTAAAATCATTCAAAGACCCTATAAGTAACAAAACCATTGCAATAAAGGGCTTTATCACATGCTGAACTAAAAATGTAATCTACATGATACAGTGCCCATGCATTAAAATATATATAAGAGAAACATCCTGCCCTCTAAAAGATCGAATTAATGAACACAGAAGTTCGATCAAGAGGAATGATCTAACCAACCCTGTTGCAAGACGCTTCAATGATAAACATCCAAGTTCACCTTTATTTTTTCTTGGCATTGAAGCAATTAAACTAAACCAAAGAGGTGGTAATACTAATTTTATCCGGAAAAAAAGAGAAGCATTTTGGATATTCCGTTTTAAAAGTCTGCACCCTAGAGGTGTGAATGAGGATTTTTCTATCAATGAGTTTTTGTGAGCTTAAACCTTTTTATATTTTTTATGTTTTTATTATTATTTTTTCCCAGTTACAATATTCTCGCATGGGTAATGTTTATTTATTTATTTATATTTATTTTATCAGCAAAAGAAGGTGTAGCATTCTAGACATCTCGTTTTAAGTCTACATTTGAGAGATTTTACATTGTAGAGACATAAATGAGGACCTTTCCACAAATGTGTTTTCATGTTATGACTTCCTCTTGTTTCTTAACTGCTGCACCAACCTCCTTATTTTTTTATGAAATGCTGTCATTTGTAACCATTTTATGTTTGTTTTTTTTGTTTGTATATTCATAATATTCTTTTTATGTATTTCACACGTGTTATTTTGAGACAGCTGGGGATTATGTCCCTTATTATTGATGATTATCTTCATCATTAATGATCTAGTCCAGTATGTTTACTTGGGTGTGACTTAACCAAATACCAACCTGTTATACATTATCTTATCTATCTATGAAGATGTGATTGGTTATTTTGAATTTTTTTTCTGTTCCCTGTCTTTTATTTAAGCAAACTTCTACAATGTTTTACTATGACCCTGATGAAGGCCACAAGCCGAAAAGCGTTGGTCACATAATAAAGTTGTTCCTCTTCCCTTAAGCGTTGCGGGAGTTCCTGCATTGTGAATTGTTTCATCCTCTCCATGCACCTTGGAAGTAGGTGAAGTTGTGCCAGAAACTTTTTCTGTGATTCACACAAAGGCCCTCGCCAGATGTTAGAATCAAACTCAAGAACATTCTGTGAAGCAACAGTGCTAACTACTGTGCCACCATTCTGCCCATGACGAATATAATGAGTGTATAAATTAAATAAATAGATCACAAAAGAACCATAAAGAACAGGTATAAATGAAGAAGAACATATTACAGATAGTATACAAGAATTAATTATTACGTTTCAGGAGGTCCCTCAAAGGTGCCGTGGATATCTGACCTCCCATTCTATGCCCAGCTGTTAAAAACCTCATAGGGCAGAACAAACATCTCCTTCTCTGTTTTTCTCTTTTGTTCTTTTGGAAAAATTTGTGTCCACAAAGGTGTTTTCCAGACATGCCTGTTGACAAAAATGACCAGCTGCCCAGGGAGTAATGCTGCTGAACCTTTTGAAAATGCCTCATCTTTAATGAACTTTTCCCCTTGTTTTTGTGGCTGTTGCTGTGGGCACTGCTGCTATTCTATTGTCGTTGCTGTTTTTCATATTGTGACCCTGCTGACCCCTCTCTGAACGGAGCCTCTTGTTTTCTCTTTTCTGAGCTCCTGGCTGTTGTGAGTCAGGACCTCTCTGGAAAGGCGATGGTCCATCCATAGCCCTATTGATGACAGTTCATCAGCATGCAGGGGGGACTGCTGCAGTCACCACAGAAACCACATACACCCAACCTCTTCAAATCCCAAGGCTTTAATCTTCTACTGTGATTCGATTCCACTGCTCTCTATTTTTTCCTTTTCATGAGAAATATTTATTTAAATAACAAATTGACAGAATGTGTTATTGTAATAAAGGCACTTTAATTTTGTTTCTGAGGATTAATTATACATCTGCATAGGTGAAGGGGTGAGGGGTTGTATGGGCAAATTGTATGGGTCCCTACAAATGTTTTTCAAAGCCTTCATGTTAAAGTAGGAGCTTGAAAGCTCATTTCTCACATGAAAATCATGACATGATATGATTATTCAATTCAATTCAATTTTATTTATATAGCGCCAAATCACAACAAAAGTCGGCTCAAGGCGCTTCATAGATACAGAGAAAAACCCAACAATCATATGACCCCCTATGAGCAAGCACTTTGGCGACAGTGGAAAGGAAAAACTCCCTTTTAACAGGAAGAAACCTCCGGCAGAACCAGGCTCAGGGAGGGGCGGCCATCTGCTGCGACCGGTTGGGGTAAGAGAAGGAAGACAGGATAAAGACATGTTGTGGAAGAGAGACAGAGGTTAATAACAGATATGATTCAATGCAGAGAGGTCTGTTAATACATAGTGAGTGAGAAAGGTGACTGGAAAGGAAAAACTCAGTGCATCATGGGAATCCCCCGGCAGCCTACGTCTATTGCAGCATAACTAAGGGAGGATTCAGGGTCACCTGATCCAGCCCTAACTATATGCTTTAGCAAAAAGGAAAGTTTTAAGCCTAATCTTAAAAGTAGAGATTGTGTCTGTCTCCCGAATCCAAACTGGAAGCTGGTTCCACAGAAGAGGGGCCTGAAAACTGAAGGCTCTGCCTCCCATTCTACTTTTAAATACTCTAGGAACAACAAGTAGGCCTGCAGAGCGAGAGCGAAGTGCTCTAATAGGGTGATATGGTACTACAAGGTCATTAAGATAAGATGGGGCCTGATTATTATACAGCCACCGGTAACTTTCTTTAGGTACACTTGCTCGTACCAGATGGGACTCCTTTTACCTTCAGAACTACCTTAATTCTTTGCGGCATAGATGCAGCAAGGTTCACATTCATCAACTGTACAGCCAAATCTTCTATTCCATCATATCCCAAAGATGCTTTCTTGGACTTAGAGCTTGTGACTGAGCTTGTGACTGTGCAGATCATTTAAGTACCCTGAAGTCACTGTCATGTTCAGGAAACAAGTTTAGAGATGTTCTTAGCTTTGAAACTTTAAGCTGGAAGCTGAGTGTATTCAGTGAAAATAAAGTGTTAAAGATGTACAATTATCGTTAAAATAAACAGAATGTAAAACATTGTCATCAAAGTTAAATTGACCGATGAAGTTTATGGGATTTTCCTGCTCGCTTCCCTCAGGCCAGCTGGTAGCAGGGACCTGTGAGATTGTGACTCTGGACCGTGACAGCAGCCAGCCCAGGAGGACCATCGCACGGCAGACAGCTCGCTGCGCCTGCAAGAAGGAACAGATTGCTGGTACGACGAGAGCCAGACCAGCCTGTGTGGATGGTAAGATCCTCACTGTCCTCAGACGACTGCTGCTGACTGGTGAATACGATGAATAATATATAAAAATATATTATGTTAAATAAGACAATCAGTGAATCAGGAAAAAAAGTTTACATTTTGAATATCAAACCGTAAAAAGAGGTAGAAAATACCAGGTTTCATTTAACACCTTTTTGGCTACCACAAATGAACTAAGGAAATCCCAAAAAGTTGGTTATGTTCATCTGGACTCAGCGTTTTTAGTGTCTTCTTCAGTCTCAGCTGACTGCAGGTTTCCCCAACCCTATAATCAGCACAGTTACATGATGACCAAAACTTGCTCCATGACTAACAATGCGCTGTGAGGTCAGTTTTGTGAGTATGAATATGCAAATTTATATGCCCAGTGATCAATGGCAATGAGAACCATTCACAGAGAGTTGAGGAATGGGTCCAATCATAGCATTGTAAGTAAGTAAAAGATGTACCATTAAGTGTAATTTGTGTACACAAATGTGTCCATCTGTGTAGACATTTTTGTTCAGACAGGGGAGAGAGGTTTTTACCTACTCCAATCGACTAACTCCGTGTCACTGGAACTGGGTAACATATGCATTTTTCAGATTGTGGGAACAGAGCTCCGGCAGGAAGACAGCCTTTTCTTCGTCTGCCAGCAGACTCTGAACATGCTCTCCTTGCTGAACCATAAGGCCTCGGCCTCTGGTCCAAGATGGATGTTACCTTTTCACATAAATGGCTTCCATAACTCTTTGCTCAATCAAGCTTTGGAGTTTGAAAGCCACAGAGACTCATTGCTATTGATCAATGGTTACACATATGTCAATGATCGTGAAACCGACCTCATATTAGCAGTGGCATTTGTTTTGGTCATAATACAAATGAATCCAAAAAAAAAAAGCTTTGAGGCTGAATAGCAAACAGTAAAACAAACAGAAACGTTGGCCTGGTTTAATTTGACAACTTTTTAGCTGTTACAAATGAACTTAAAAAAAACTGGTTTCTTGTGTAGAAGTAACATTACATAACAGTGCGCTATACAAAAGTACTGCTTGCTGAAGGCACTTGGATGAGTGATGAAATATGTCTCCCACTGAGCACGCCACATCCAGATGAACAGAATCCGCTTTCTAGGATATAACTTAACTCATGGGAATAACATGTTTCTGTGTTTGGATACAAATTTCTGTACTTTACAGCTATAACATATGAAGGGTTAGCTGGATGACAAGATGAGCGTGCTTTTATAGCAAAGCTCTGACAGTATTGGTGATCTTACTTTTATTTGCTTATCTATAATCTTTGATTTGACTTTTCTATATTTTTTATTATGTTTACATTTGTTTATGTTTGTTTGAGCATTTGCTTTTGTCATTTCCTGTTTTTTGTTTGTTTTGTTTTTTATTGTATTTGTATAATTTATTTTTAGAGCATGCTATGGTAAATATGTTTGCTATGGCTGGCTGCATCTGTCTAATAGAATACTAGATAATAAAAGTGCAGTTGTGGTCAGAAGTTTATGTAAACTCATTATAGTTATTTGAGACTTTTATTTCTTTGAACTGTTTTTTTTCCAGGATGGAATGATCTTACAGCACGCATCTTTATTTACTTTAAATTTGTATTGCTCATGTTTGGGTTTATTTTGGATTTTCTCTAATCTATACAGGGTCAAAAGTATACATACACGTTTAAAATCTGTATATATGCATTCAGTTAAGTCTTTTAATAAGTGGTGTTGAAGATTCCACAATGATTTTTAATTTGACGATGCCTATTAAATTCTCTTTAGTCATCGCGATTGACTACAACTGGTAGTTTGTCAACATAAAAAGGACTTGTTTGACAGTATTTACTAGCTTAAGAACTTCAGATACAGGGTATCATTTAATTTCAAATTTGTTGGAATAGGTCTCCAATAGATATTTACTAAAATAATATAACATACTGTGAATAATTGTTTTTCTAGGAATATACAAAAAAAAAGACACAGGTATCGAACTCCAGGCCTCGAGGGCCGATGTCCTGCAGGTTTTGTGTCTTTGATCCAACACAGCTGATTCAAATGGCTAATTTACCTCCTCAGCATGTCTTGAAGTTCTCCAGAGGCCTGCTAATGAACTAATCATTTGATTCAGGTGTGTTGACCAAGGGTGAAATCTAAAACCTGCAGGACACCGGCCCTCGAGGCCTTTAGTTCGACACCCCTGTTCTAAGACAACAGATCAGTCCAGTACTTCTATTTTATGAGAAAACATAAGTGAAGCTTTCACTCTTCCAATTGTCTTCTTGAATGTGGAGTTCAGAAAGTCACTGCCTAGATGGATAAAGCCCAAAGTTTCTTTGCATTTCATCAGTAGCTGTCTCCTCTTTTGTCACGGCGTTTTGTATCCGTTTTAATTTGTATTCCTTGATTATTGTTATTCATGGTTTTGAGTTTGGTAGATGGTTTTCTGTTCATATTAAATTTATTGTGTTTTTTAGCTTCTAGTTACGGTCTCTGTGTCCTCCCTTTGCTCCACATTTCATTTCTTGCCTCCATGTTCCCTCTGTCTCCCCAGTCAGTCATGTCTCTCTGGCTACGTTCACACTGCAGGCGAAAGCGCAAGTTTGTATTTTCTCTTGTAATCTTAGGTTAAAAAAAAATATCTGCAGTTCTTGAGGGAAAAAAACTTTATTTAAAAATCAACTTTATTTAAAATTTAGATATTTATCTCATTATTTACTGGTTAACAGGAATAGAACTACAAGTTAAAAATGAAAAAGCATGACATCTTTGAGACCACAAACAAAGATTCTTTACAGTGTTCACACAAAACAACCTCTGAGCACTATATTTTTTAACACCAGACACTGCCCATCACCTGCTAATAGCATCCCTGTAGTGAATAGTGGAATACTTCAAGAAAACCTGCTCCAGAGCAGAGACTCAGGTGATGACATACCTTTCACCACCACAGTATCCTATTAAAACTGGTGTCTGTGTCCACGTAAAAGTTTAGCACAGATTTTTTAATTTCTAGCAAATTAAAAAACAAAACAAAACAAAAAAACCCTTTCTCAGTGTACTGTCGATGTGTCCACTTTAAAGTTTAGCACGGATTTTTTGTTTGCCTCATTTGCACTTCAGTCCTAACGTGTTCTTTCCTGTAGGATTGTCTCATTCTCTAGAGACAAAGGAGCAACCCTCCTTCAGGTCACCCTCTTTGATGAATGAAGTCATTACAAAATGGCCTCCTCGCTTTCTGGATAAATGAACTGTGCTTGGCGGTGGTGGATGGATCTGCATTGCAGTCATTAATTTGTCAGAGTAGTGATGCAGCGCTCACAGGTGTTCGGGTACTTACCGATACATGCTATTAATCCACTGATTCTCCATTTCACACTATTGATTCAAAGTCTCTTTCCTGTTTTCTACACTCTGCAACGTAATTCACCTTGAAATGCATTCATCCATCCTGTGTTGTTATTGGTTAGACATTAAGAGACTTTCAGGGGAATGTGGTATACATGAGGAAATAAAAACTACTAATTTAAACAAAAATTTAGTAAGAAATTCAATCATTTTTTTGATCTAAAAATCTAAAGTTTTGAAACCCCCTTTTTTTAAAACAATGCAGACATAATAATAGTAAGCAGATATTTAGAAAGCAATTCATGTTTTAGATTTAAATAACTAGGCTCTAATACAGTGTCTGATTATTATCAAATTACTGAACTTACAAAAAGCAAACCTCTAAGTGAAGCATTCCTATTATGTTCAAATTTTGTGTTGATCACTTTCTGTAAGTCTAGTTGTGGAAATCTTCACGTACAATTTCATCTTGGACGTTAAACTTGTGAGGAGGTCAACTTTGATGTTGAACTGACCCAAATTTCATGTCGAAGACAGATGCTAGTGCTGACAGCTTGGTCTCTGCCCATGATCCTGAGACCAAAAAAGGTTTTTTCAAGAGTAAGAGTCAAAATCCAAAGATGCTGCATTAAGTCAGGAGCACGACTGAGCTCACACTTAGTTTTTCCAAATTCATGGAGCTATGGACCATGAAACTGTCCTCCATCCATCCTCTTCTGATTTTCTTCATTCATCAGCTCCTCAAGGTACTCCTTCCATCTTTTTAACACAGTCTTCTCACTGCTCATCTCAATAGCCACATCGTTAATCACCCTAATCTTCTGCACATCTTTTCCAGCTTGATACAAGTCCTTTACTCCTCAACATCACATACAACTCAATATAAGCCTTTTCCTTTGTCTTTGCTACCTCTCTGTTTCCCATACGCCTAAACTCCCAGTACTCTTGTCTACTTTTTTCATCTCTTTGGCTAATCGACTTTTTCTTTGCTTTTTCCTCTTCCTTCAGATCCTTTCCTTTGTTTGGTCATACCATACCAAGTCTGCTTGTCTTTGTTCCTTTTTCCAGAGGATACATCAAATACCGTGTTTCCCTCAGCACTTCAGGGGTACTTTCCCAGTCATCTGGTAAATGGCCTGTATTTGTATAGCGCTTTACTAGTCCCAAAGGACCCCAAAGCGCTTTACATATCCAGTCATCCACACATTCACACACTGGTGATGGCAAGCTACATTGTAGCCACAGCCACCCTGGGGCGCACTGACAGAGGCGAGGCTGCCGGACACTGGCGCCACCGGGCCCTCTAACCACCACCAGTAGGCAACGGGTGAAGTGTCTTGCCCAAGGACACAACGACCGAGACTGTCCAAGCCGAGGCTTGAACCAGCAACCTTCCAATTACAAGGCGAACTCCCAACTCTTGAGCCACGATCGTGGTAACCACTCAGAGCCCATCTCAACTCCTCAATGAACTCTGTGCAATATTTTTCCTTCCGCTTCCACCAATTTATCCTTAACTTTAGAAATCAAGAAGAAGGCGAAGTCATCCTACACACTACAGATGATATTGCTAGTATACATTCAATATGACAACAAATGATTTTTCATTTATTCCTATTAATGATACCAGGAACAAGAAAATATACTCCATTTCCAACAAAGGCCAGAAATCTTTATAGAGATTTATATTTTAAATTACAACCATACTAATCTTTGTAATTTTTCCTAAACCTAAATTCTAATAATAAGATTTTCAATAAAAATGAGCTGCTGAAGCTGAACTGTTTCCTCCTCCTGAAGGATCTCTCCATCTGGATAGAGGTGTGAGGGGATGTAAGAATGGCTGAGCAATGCTACTGTTGTTCAGTAGGAAATTGGTTTGATAATTGGGGACTCACAGGCTATCACAATCACACCACTGCTCCAATGGGCGAACTGATTACCAGGTTATGTATTACAGGCCTCTACAGTCTTTCATTTTCTTTGTGTTTCCCCAGACATGGCTCAGAGTGTGTGTAATTTAGTGCCAGGAATGAGAGCAAGAACTGAAAGACTGGGTCAGTAAAGAATCACTTCAAACAGCAGGAATATCCCTGCAAGTGAAGTGGTGTGTGTGTGTGTGTGTGTGTGTGTGTGTGTGTGTGTGTGTGTGTGTGTGTGTGTGTGTGTGTGTGTGTTTTCCACATAGTGCTGATAACTCAGGTCATTCTATTTTACATAATATATTAGAATATATTATATGGCATGTCATAAGCTTTGTTCATGCTATGTCATGCTACATTAATTATGCACACTGCATTAGATTACCTTTATGCACACTGCATTAGATTACCTTTATGTTGCATTTATTGGCCACAACATTAAACCCACTTGCCTGGTAAGTAACCCTCATGCTCCCACAGCTGCTTTCACTTGTCCAGATATGCACTCTGCAAGACCTCTTAAAGATCTACTGTAATAGTATTAGCAGCACATCCTTTAAGACCTTTAGGATATTTAATAAGATTGTGATTGGGGGGATTTTTAGGTTAAACCTCTTATGTTCTTTGTTATGTTTTTGAAGGAGATTTTTATTGTTGTTGTTGTTGTTGTTGTTGTTGTTGTTGTTGTTGTTGTTGTTGTTGTATGCCCAAGAGAGAAAAAAAAATAACCCTCACAATAAAATCTAGAAAAGAATGTCTACAAAAAAAAAAGAACCAAAGTGTTCAAATGGCCCAGGCGATGTGCAGACCTCAACCCAACTGAAATATTGTTGCATTTAAACAGATGACGCAAACCTCAATGAACTGAAACAATTTTGTAAAGAGGAGTGGACCAAAATCCCTCTATCACTCAATGATGACATTGTAAAGAAAATGGTTACTTTGAGTTATTGCTGCTAAAGATGGTTTTACGAGCTGTTGAATTATGAGCAAAGTTTTAAACTGGACTCCAGTTTCTTTGAAAACTTTTTCACATGTCATTAGCTGTAGAGTGTAGAGTGACTGCTTTTGCCTTTCATTCTGATCATCTGGTAAGGCCCAAATTACCATGATATTTATGCACATGATGAGTGCATGTAAATGTCTGACTAATGTTCATCTTTATTTATTTTTACCCTTGACACCTTTTCCTCACATTTCCTTTGCATAATGAGAAACATTAAATTATTTTGTGTTGTCCACTTATAGTGTTTAATTGAAAACACATACAGCTGTTAATAACAGATGTTTGATGGTCTTCTTTCGACATGATCCAGAGTCACACACATCTGACTGAAAATGCTGGACAGAGGTTAACTATCACAGAACCCTTGTTACTCTACATCTGCTGCAACATTGTTTTAAAGGGTTATTTCACCAATGTTTACCATAAAGCCCTTGGTATTTCTTGTTATATTTTGTATGTGTATCTTAATAAAATTGTCAATGTTCTGTAAAGACTGTGCATGAGTAGCTTGGTATGTTCAACAATTATTTACACTCTATGCAAACACTGCAAACTCAGAGTGCCATTGCAGAATATAGATTACAGATTATGTAGAATTTTCAAATACAGTTGTGTATCTGCACTTATTTCTTCATTATTAACAGTAGGAGTAAAAGGAGAAACATCAACAAGAATAAAATCATCATTTATGATAAAGGAGATGGGGGGGTTGTTCAGCCATAAGATGCTGATGAAAAAACACAAATAACGTAAAAACTTAAAATTGAAGCTCAAGCATACTTACCTCTTCTTCCTCTTGTCGTCCTCCTCAGTTCGTATCATCACGAGTCGACAGTGGTGTGAGATGACTCCATGCTTAGAGGATGAAGGCTGTAATCTCCTGGTCAATCAGTCAGGCTGGACCTGCACTCAACCAGGAGGCAGAGTGAAAACCACCACGGTGAGAAAACAAGATTAGCTGACAAATACAAACACACTTACCACTGAAAAAATGGTGATTTGAACATATTTGCAAAACATACTGGAAATTGATTTCACCACTTTAGCTGCATGTAGTAACAGAAAGTATAGAAGCAAAACCTGTTGTATTGTTCAAGGAGTCATCCTATTTTTACAAAACTGTGAATCACAGAGTTTAAGTAAGCTCCAAACATGGGAACTTAAATTGTAAGAATGAAGAAAGCTGTACACCCTACCTCAGGTGTGCAGTCTTTATTGGTGCAAGTTTACTGTGAAGGAGGAGCTATTTTTCCCCCCAGTTGTCAACAGCCTTCCAACAGATGTAATTTGGAGTAATCATTTTATAATTTTTTTCTCTTTTAAATACCTTATGAAAAACAAATTCCCATATTTCATACACAGTTCAGCTTTGTTGTCCATGAAAAATATAATGTCAGGTTCACCGTGAGTCTTGTCAAAAGTAATTTTGAGAATTATATTAACAATCCTTGAGCAGAAACTGGAAAAAAAAAAAAAACAACCCAACAATAATGAGTTAAAACAGGGAACATTTTTGAATTAATATAACTTCATTCTTCCCATCTGAATGTTCATTGGTCTAATGAAGATCTAAATTTGTGTTGTTCAGGTTTTTTTTGTTTAATTCATTACAATCTTCAGCTACTTTTACCCATGTTTTTGTAACAGAATGAAATTAACCTGGTTCAACAAATTAAGTTTCTGTTTATCGAGTTTTTAACAAGGCTGGTTAAGTAGCAGCACTCAAATGCATGATTCAGAAACACAAAGGGTAAATTAAAGGTAGTTTCATTAAACTAAAAAGTCCAAAACAAGGAAAATCCAAACTTCACAGCAGAGAGCACAAACTGCAAGGGAAGACACAACCACAAGGCACTACATTACAAACAATATATACACATCAGGGAAACACCAGGGAACATAGCTGAATGGAATCTGATTAACGAGACAAGGGGACCCAAAACTAAACGCAATCCACTCGAGATGAGGGGCTATCAAAATAAAACAGGAAGTAACAAAGACTGAGACCAGTAATAAAACATATGAACGTGATACAGTGACAGGCAATAAATAAACATGAAGACATGATTGACTGACGAGACAGAAAGGGAAAGATGATGATAACAAAAGGCTACATAACCTTATAAAAATACAGACTGGAACCAAAGGGAGACAAACATAATCCATGAACCAGAAATATAGATAACAATCTCAGAGGCACAAGGAGGAACAAACCTCAAAAAAGTTCAAAGAGCTTGAACATAAATCATCTCTTACTGTAAAAAAATAAATAAATAAAATAAAAGAAGAATGATGCGTCCACAATAAATTTCAAATCAATGGGTCAAAGACTCAGCACCATGATAGTTTTTCGTTGTATGATTGTTGGGTTCATTCAACTTTTCCTGAGGTAATGTCATTCAGTACCATGGAGACAAAATAATTTAAGACCAAAGCCTTCTAGTTTTTGATGCCCCGTAGCTCCTAATTATAGCTCTTGTAATTATTTCCATTTTTAACAGTAATTTCAACAAATGCTGTTCAGTCTTTTTTTCCTTTTCAGACAATTGCAGGCAAAATATTTCAGCTTTCAGTACTCACATGTAATGTTTGCCAGAAAATTCATTCAACACTGATTTTAATCTGTCTCTCTTCTTACTCTTGTCCCATTGCTTTCCACACCTTTGTTGTAGATACACTATTTACACCAATGCTGTCATTTTTTCCAGTAAACCTTTTATGCCTTTAAAAATAAAATAAAAAACCTGGAAAAAACATAAAAGATCCTTAAAATTCCTTCTCCATTCAAGTAAATGAGAAGGCTACAGTAAAGAAAAGTTGAAACAACCTCCTTTTTAATTTCCGCTCTCCTGACCACATTTTTAATGCTAAGCAAACAAAACAATTATTCAGATCTGCACACTTTAAAGCACCTCAATAGAATTTGTGGCAAATCTAGATGAGCATAAACATGTTTTACAGTTAAAGAATATGAAACTGTTAATGCTATGAACCTTTTAAAAAATTAAAGCCCCTTCTTAATTTTAGAAAAATAAAAGTATGCTCAGAATATCTCTGATTTTAAAAATGTTAAATGTTGCCAGTTAGCTATTGGAGTTCATGACCATGTTAAGATAAGCCTCAAATTAAATTTGCTTTTCAACCTTTTACAATAGAAATGTCAATTTCTGTTTCTCTCCAGATGTTTTAAACCAGTTTAAAGGAGAAACATCACAGTTTTAAATATTTAACACAAAAACCAAGACGGAGGTCATTTTGAGGCCATTTTAAAAATAGTGTAACTCTCTGCAATTAAACTCCATGATCTCGTTTCATTACTTTTTCAAAAATTGAATTATTCATTATATAGTGAATTTGGGGGTAATAGGGATAGAAAGATGACAATGTCATTTTGACCATATAGAAATTGGTATAAAAAGGTAATTTTGCCTAGCCAGACTGCCTAGCCACACCTAGGTTGCTGGTTGCACAGAGCAGCAGGGGAGCCATAGATGAAGTGAGCAGAAGTCGGACAGGTTTCAGTCCCAAACAGGAGAAAAGCTGAGAGGCTCAAAGGCTGCCGACTGAGGTGCAGCACTGTGGATGCTTAATGAAAGAGAAAGGCTGCATATCCAATGAAGCACAGGCAGTTGTAGATGGTGTGAGAAACTTTTACTGTTGTACTTTTACAGTAAATAATGTATTAAAATGTGTCCTAATTTTGAGGTCAGTTTTAAAATGCAGACAATGACCTGTTCAATAAATTTAGCAGTGAGAGTTTTTCTTCATTTATTGTTGTAGTTTTTTTTTGTTTTTTTTTAGTGTAACTAATGCCACCTGTTATCCAAAATTCACTTTTGACTTTTTCCATAATTATCTTCTTCTATATCAATTATTTAGATGTAAAATTTGCTTATTGGTGAATTTTACATACATACAATACATATTTACCTTTATGATGTGTAATGAAATAACCATTCGTGAAACCTACGACATTTTCAGAAACTTAATCTTTAATACTTATTTTGTCTAATCTTGCTTATGAATAGAAAAAATATGAAAATTAACAGCTTAACGTCTTCAAGAAATGACCTCTTTGGCATTACAGTTGTTGCTATGGGATGGGATCTCTACATCAAGCATCCCACATCAACCCTCTCCATGTTCTCCTTCACTCCTGCACATCCATAAACCTTCCTCCTCCTTACCAGCTGCATATTCAACATCCAGCCCTCTGCACATGCCCAGACCGTCTCAACCCTGCCTTTCTAAGTTTGAGTCCTAACTGCTCAACCTGAGCTGCCCCTCTAATATTCTCATTTCTAACCTTTTCCATTGAGGAACTTTTACTTTACAGCCATAATTTTACCCTCAGATCACAGAGGAAAAAGTTTTCTTTCTAACAAGGTTTTTTTTTTTTTAAGCCAACAGATGTAGACTTTTTGAACTGGAGGAATGTGAGTGAGGGGAAAACTACCTAATATATCTTTATTATATTATATTATATTATATTATATTATATTATATTATATTATATTATATTATATTATATTATATTATCATGGACTTTTGGAGAAAGACGGAAAGCTTTTTTTTATCTAATTTATCTCAAACATGCTTACAAAAAACAAACATACCTAGAGAAACTTCTTGGGATCTTCCAAATTTGTAAAACAGACGTCGGGCTAGCGATTTTGCAAGCCCTGTATCTGATTGAGGAATCACTCATCTTTGGAAAAGAGAGTTTATTACAGAGAAATGGCTCTTTCCAAAATAAAAGCTATACTATACGCTTCTTCTGGGCTATATTCTCAGCAGCATATTGTAGCGGGTCAGGGCTGTTCGGGGTTCTGTTTGTACAGTTATGTTTTGTTTATGTTGCCATAGTGACGGGTGACGCCCTCTCGCTGCGACGGTGTGTCCTTCCGGGGGCAGAGGGCGCCCTGTGTGTTGTTGTTGTTGCTGTGCGGTTGCTGCGCTGAGTAGTTAGCTAGCGGCAGTGTTCTTCTACAGATGTCAATAAACGGCTGTGCTCCCTGGCTAGCTCACGGGAAGCAATACCAAACGACACCTCCGTCTCCTCGTTGTCTGAGCTCGCCACATTGGTGTCAGAAGTGGGATGATGGTGGCACCCCATGTTCTGACCCTAGTGACTTTTCCCCGCCGGTCGTGACCGGCCGGTGCGCCAGAAGAAGGCACCTGGACATTTGCAGGACTTTGTGTGGGGTAATGGGGTCGTCGGGGACGACTGACCCCTTAGTTGGGGGCTATGTAGCGGGTCAGGGCTGTTCGGGGTTCTGTTTGCACAGTTATGTTTTGTTTATGTTGCCATAGTGACGGGTGATGCCCTCTCGCTGCGACGGTGTGTCCTTCCGGGGTCAGAGGGCGCCCTGTGTATTGTTGTTGCTGTGCGGTTGCCGTGCTGAGCAGTTAGCTAGCGGCAGTGTTCTTCTGCAGATGTCAATAAAGGGCTGTGCTCCCTGGCTAGCTCACGGGAAGCAAGACTAAACGACACCTCCGTCTCCACCTTGTCTGAGCTCGCCACAATATTAAACATATCAGGTCCCCATAAGGAGAATCATGTGCTAACGGCTGTCTAAATGACTCGGGTAAAGTTTGTAGCATGCATGCTTGTTGTTTTTGTCTTCTTCCACTTGTCTTTGCACTAGGATGATGTCGGTGTAAATGTGCAGTCATATTCGTTGTGTTCCCACTAGCGCTGTCAGCGTTAATCTCGTTGAAATGACGTTAACGCCACAACACGGCAAATCTCAGTGCGTGGGGCTAAACGGCCAACACATTAACGAGCTAACTGCGCTAACACACTAGTGCGTGGCACATCCAACATATGCCATGGTCCTGGGCCATGTGGGCCCAGTATTCTTAGTTTTCATGTATTTTTGTATTTCGTTCTTTATTTAGGCCATGTTTCCTGAGTTGCCCTGTTGTGTTGTTCCCTAAGTGTTTTCCCTTCGTGACTCTTACCCCCTGTGTGCCCCTCTGTGTATTTATGAGCCCTCGTCTCTCTTTGTGTTTTATTCTATGTTTTCCCCAGCCCGGTGTTTTCCCCGTGCTCTCTCTGTACTTCCTGTTTTACTTTGCCCGTCTCCCGTTAGTGTTGCGTTCACTCCTGCCGTGTCTTGTTATGATTATCAGTGTCACCTGTGTTCCCCGTGTGCTCCCACTTCCATCGTTAACCCTCTGTGTATTTATGTCTGCGTCTTCCTCAGTTCTGTGTCGCGTTCTCCCTCATGCTGTGTGTGATTCCCCCTGTGTTTCCTGGTGAGCTTTATGTTAGTTTTTCCCAGATTAGTTTTTCCTATTATCTTTTGTCAGCAATAAAGCTGCATTTTGAGTTTATCCCCTGAGTCCGTGAGTTTGCATTTTGGGTCCTCATCCTGCCTGCCACACAGCGACCATGACAACATACTGTTTTACTTTAGTCAATGACGCGCCTACCTTCAGGGTCATACGTCACATGAAAACCAAAATAATTCCAAACGCCAGATCTGAATGAGGGTCGGGGAGGTTCAATTTTCCATGTTGCAAGGAGAGCTTAACTTCTGTCTCGCTAGCTTGCCCTGCGCTCTTCCTTCTGACGATGCTGTCTGTGTTGAGCGCTCAGTGGATCTGCGCTTGACAGTGCAGCCTAGGCAGAGTAGTCGAACGCAGATTCACTGAGCGCTCAACACAGACAGCATCGTCAGAAGGAAAGTTGATAAAATAAATTACAAATTTTGTATTGTTCGATACATATGCGTACCGAACCGAAAGCACTGTATCGAACGGTTCAATATCCATACGAGTATCGTTGCACCCCTAGTAGAAAAGGATCCTGGTGTAGAAAGTAATATTAAATATATTCTAACAACAGCTTATCAAGCTTAAACGTGCTGCTGTTGTTCAGCCGCTGGTTTCCTCTTTCTGGTGCAAAGTGGGACAAAAACAAACAAGAGAGATGGACTCGCGACAGAAAAGCCGATCAGCTGATCATTAAGCAGTTTCATGATTGGAGAGGGAGAAAGAGAGAAGAGGCAGTAGCTCCATAAATCGGTTGTTAAGCTTAACGTGGGAATGCTGTACAAACATTCAGAGATGGACTTACACACTTGCTTTACTTCTCTCGGGGATAACTTTGTCGGAGATGAAATGCCGGGTTGCTAGCGAAGCTCCAAATGCTCAACCAGACCACTGACAGGTCTGGCAGGCCACAGCCGCTCTATCACGTGATGCATACTGCTCCGAAGTGCTAAGGTTATGAGGCGAGCTACAGCGTGTTGCAAGTTTTGTGAGGTGCTTTCCTGATATTTAATGGATCGGATTACATTTTTTATTTCTCTCTGATATCCGATCCAGTAATTTAGGTCAGTATCGGACTAATACCGATATGTAATATCGGATCGGTCCATCTATAGTTAATGCCAGATAAGGTTTTGAACTCTGCAACTATTGAGTCAACAGAATGTGGGTGACTTTTATGCACTTTGGGTCTCAGCACTCTTTGATCCTATTTTGTAAATTTTAATGGTCTGTCACTTCATGGCTGAGATGGTCCAACAGACTTCCACTTTGCAATAATACCACTAATAGGTGATTTCAGAGTATGTAGGAGGAAGGAAACTGACTTGTTGCAAGGGTGGCATTTTATGTGCCAATGGGTCCACATGGTAGGATTTGTAAAGAATTTATTCGTAAATCAGGGTGGAAAATAAGTATTTGGTCAATAATACAACTCAATACTTTGTAACATAACCTTTGTTGGCAATAACAGAGATCAAACGTTTACTATAGGTCTTTACCAGGTTTGCACACACAGTAGCTGGTATTTTGGCCCATTCCTCCATGCAGATCTTCTCGAGAGCAGTGATGTTTTGGGGCTGTCGCCGAGCAACACGGACTTTCAACTCCCGCCACAGATTTTCTATGGGGTTGAGGTCTGGAGACTGGCTAGGCCACTCCAGGACTTTCAAATGCTTCTTACGGAGCCACTCCTTTGTTGCCCGGGCGGTGTGTTTTGGATCATTGTCATGTTGGAAGACCCAGCCTCGTTTCATCTTCAAAGTTCTCACTGATGGAAGGAGGTTTTGGCTCAAAATCTCACGATACATGGCCCCATTCATTCTGTCCTTAACACGGATCAGTCGTCCTGTCCCCTTGGCAGAAAAACAGCCCCATAGCATGATGTTTCCACCCCCATGCTTCACAGTAGGTATGGTGTTCTTGGGATGCAACTCAGTATTCTTCTTCCTCCAAACACGACGAGTTGAGTTTATACCAAAAAGTTCTACTTTGGTTTCATCTGACCACATGACATTCTCCCAATCCTCTGCTGTATCATCCATGTGCTCTCTGGCAAACTTCAGACGGGCCTGGACATGCACTGGCTTCAGCAGCGGAACACGTCTGGCACTGCGGGATTTGATTCCCTGCCGTTGTAGTGTGTTACTGATGGTGACCTTTGTTACTTTGGTCCCAGCTCTCTGTAGGTCATTCACCAGGTCCCCCCGTGTGGTTCTGGGATCTTTGCTCACCGTTCTCATGATCATTTTGACCCCACGGGATGAGATCTTGCGTGGAGCCCCAGATCGAGGGAGATTATCAGTGGTCTTGTATGTCTTCCATTTTCTGATGATTGCTCCCACAGTTGATTTTTTCACACCAAGCTGCTTGCCTATTGTAGATTCACTCTTCCCAGTCTGGTGCAGGTCTACAATACTTTTCCTGGTGTCCTTCGAAAGCTCTTTGGTCTTGGCCATGGCGGAGTTTGGAGTCTGACTGTTTGAGGCTGTGGACAGGTGTCTTTTATACAGATGATGAGTTCAAACAGGTGCCATTCATACAGGTAACGAGTGGGGGACAGAAAAGCTTCTTACAGAAGACGTTACAGGTCTGTGAGAGCCAGAGATTTTCCATGTTTGAGGTGACCAAATACTTATTTTCCACCCTAATTTACGAATAAATTCTTTACAAATCCTACCATGTGAATTCATGGATTTTTTTTTCACATTCTGTCTCTCACAGTTGAAGTGTACCTCTGGTGCAAATTACTGACCTCTGTCATCATTTTAAGTGGGGGAACTTGCACAATCGGTGGCTGACTAAATACTTTTTTGCCCCACTGTATCTCAGCAGGATTTAAACATATGTTGGTTGGGTGAATTAAGATGCTATAAGTTATTCAATATTAATGGGATAAGTTGTGATTTGTGTTTGCTTTAGAGGTGAAATAAATAGAAACAGAGCTCATTATTTGTCATCACCAGCCACAATTCATCATAAAGCAATTATGTTGGGAAAAAAGCTGCCTGCTTTCCAGTTTACTCTCAGCTGTGGTGTTTATCATGGAAATGGCAGATAAAACACACAGACACTAATGACGGGAGCCGGTATATGACATTGTAGAGCAGTAATGTATTTTAAACTAGCGTGTAACACAGTTAAGCTCATATCTGTCATCTCTGTCACTTACAGGTGCAAGCTACAGATGACACTGTTATGTTATTAAGACATGAAGATTTGTAGATTTAATCTTGTTTTATTGCATCTTGTAATAAAACAAGTTTAAATTGCAGGGGCACACACAAGAAACAATATACAGATTTCACATTATAGTCGGAGCATTTGAATGTAAGGATATGTGGTTACAGTTTGCTGAAGTAATGTATAAGATAAGATAAGATAAGATAACCTTTATTAGTCCCACACGTGGGAAATTTGTTTTGTCACAGCAGGAAGTGGACAGTGCAAAAGTTATGACGCAAAAATTAGAATACAATAAGAATAAATACAGTACACAGCTGTACAGAATAGAATAAAATAATATACTATATACAGTAGAATAAAATAGAATAAAAATATACAATAAGATAAAAATAGAATACGAATGCTATATACAACTGAGTAAAAATACAACGATGCCAGAAAGGATTATTGCACTTAGTGTTGTATGTTAGATGACCACTGTAAGTCAATAAGGAATGAAGTATAACTAACCTGCAAGTCTACTAAACAGTACAAGATTGTTTTAATGATTATTTTTAGAGGGTTTTTTTAGAAAGTTTTATATTTCTGAGAACTCTGCTTTCTAAAATTTGTCTGTATTTGTTTCATTGGATCTAAGAAGCGTAGTAAAGGTCTCCATCTCAGCTTCTACTTATATTATGTCAACTGCCTGGATCACCGTGTTCTCAGTGAATGGCGGATTTTATTTCTTTTCTGTTAATTGTGTATATGTATATATGGTGTATATATATATATATATATATATATATATATATATATATATATATATATAGCCCATAGCACAAGTTACCATCAAGTGCGGGATCTACCAAGGAGATGCTCTGTCCCCACTGCTGTTCTGCATAGGCCTGAACCCCCTCAGTGAGATCATTAACAAGACTGGCTACGGATACCGACTACGGAACGGAGCAGTTGTCAGCCACCTCCTGTACATGGATGACATCAAGCTGTATGCCAAGAGTGAACGAGACATCGATTCACTGATCCACACTACCAGGCTATACAGCAATGACATTGGAATGTCGTTCGGACTGGAGAAGTGTAGTCGGATGGTAACAAAGAGAGGGAAGGTAGTCAGAACTGAGGGGATTGAACTACCAGAAGGCAACATTGCAGACATAGAGGACAGTTACAAGTACCTGGGGATCCCGCAGGCAAATGGGAACCATGAAGAGGCCGCTAGAAAGGCTGCAACCACCAAGTACCTGCAGAGGGTCAGGCAAGTCCTGAGGAGTCAGCTGAATGGTAAGAACAAGATCCGGGCCATCAACACATACGCCCTGCCCGTGATCAGGTACCGTGCTGGGGTAATAAGCTGGCCAAAGGAGGAGATAGAAGCCACTGACATAAAGACAAGAAAGCTCCTGACCATGCATGGAGGGTTTCACCCCAAGTCCAGCACCCTGAGGCTGTACGCTAAGCGGAAGGAAGGGGGCCGGGGACTGGTGAGTGTCAGCACCACAGTCCAGGATGAGACAAGGAACATCCAAGAATACATTGGGAAGATGGCCCCAACTGACCGAGTGCTCAGTGAATACCTCAGGCAGCAGAAACCCAAGAAAGAGGAGGGAGACGAGGAACCATCATGGAAGGACAGGCCCCTGCACGGTATGTACCACCGGCAGATAGAGGAGGTGGCTGATATCCAGAAATCCTACCAGTGGCTGGACAAAGCTGGACTGAAAGACAGCACAGAGGCACTAATCATGGCAGCACAAGAACAAGCTCTGAGCACAAGATCCATAGAGGCTGGGGTCTATCACACCAGGCAAGACCCCAGGTGCAGGCTGTGTAAAGATGCCCCAGAGACAATCCAGCACATAACAGCAGGGTGCAAGATGCTAGCAGGCAAGGCATACATGGAACGCCATAACCAAGTGGCCGGCATAGTGTACAGGAACATCTGTGCCGAGTATAACCTAGAAGTCCCGAGGTCAAAATGGGAGATGCCCCCAAGGGTGGTGGAGAATGACCGAGCTAAGATCCTGTGGGACTTCCAGATACAGACGGACAAAATGGTGGTGGCTAACCAACCGGACATAGTGGTGGTAGACAAACAGAAGAAGACGGCCGTAGTGATCGATGTAGCGGTTCCCAATGACAGCAATATCAGGAAGAAGGAACACGAGAAGCTGGAGAAATACCAAGGGCTCAGAGAAGAGCTCGAGAGGATGTGGAGGGTGAAGGTAACGGTGGTCCCCGTGGTAATCGGAGCACTAGGTGTGGTGACTCCCAAGCTAGGCGAGTGGCTCCAGCAGATCCCGGGAACAACATCGGAGATCTCTGTCCAGAAGAGCGCAGTCCTGGGAACAGCTAAGATACTGCGCAGGACCCTCAAGCTCCCAGGCCTCTGGTAGAGGACCCGAGCTTGAAGGATAAACCGCCCGCAGGGGCGTGCTGGGTGTTTTTTTTTTTTTTTATATATATATATATATATATGTACCACCGGCAGATAGAGGAGGTGGCTGATATCCAGAAATCCTACCAGCTGGACTGAAAGACAGCACAGAGGCACTAATCATGGCAGCACAAGAACAAGCTCTGAGTACAAGATCCATAGAGGCCGGGGTCTATCACACCAGGCAAGACCCCAGATGTAGGCTGTGTAAAGATGCCCCAGAGACAATCCAGCACATAACAGCAGGGTGCAAGATGCTAGCAGGCAAGGCATACATGGAACGCCATAACCAAGTGGCCGGCATAGTGTACAGGAACATCTGTGCCGAGTATAACCTGGAAGTCCCGAGGTCAAAATGGGAGATGCCCCCAAGGGTGGTGAAGAATGACCGAGCTAAGATCCTGTGGGACTTCCAGATACAGACGGCCAAAATGGTGGTGGCTAACCAACCGGACATAATGGTGGTAGACAAACAGAAGAAGACGGCCGTAGTGATCGATGTAGCGGTTCCCAATGACAGCAATATCAGGAAGAAGGAACACGAGAAGCTGGAGAAATACCAAGGGCTCAGAGAAGAGCTCGAGAGGATGTGGAGGGTGAAGGTAACGGTGGTCCCCGTGGTAATCGGAGCACTAGGTGCGGTGACTCCCAAGCTAGGGGAGTGGCTCCAGCAGATCCCGGGAACAACATCGGAGATCTCTGTCCAGAAGAGCGCAGTCCTGGGAACAGCTAAGATACTGCGCAGGACCCTCAAGCTCCCAGGCCTCTGGTAGAGGACCCGAGCTTGAAGGATAAACCGCCCGCAGGGGCGTGCTGGGTGTTTTTATATATATATATTTTATATATATATATATATATATATATATATATATATATATATATACCTTTATGTTTCCTTAAGTGTTGTATTGAAGGCAGCCATGTGGTGGCAACCTGCAGGGGGATTTATCTATTTTCAGTCACACAGGGAGAAAATGACAGGAGTAAATCACAGTCTACTCACTCAGAGAAAAATCCAGTTCTCCTTGGAGAGAAGGGAATCCATTTACTTAGGATGTGAAAGTGACACAATGCAATTTAGAAACTGAATATTATGGGGTTTTTCTCCCCTTTTCTCTTTCAAACATAAAATAATACAGCTGCTTGTTTTTAGCTTATCAGCAGTAGACACTTACAGGGATTAACTTACAAAGGTAGATATAGAAAATTCTATATCTCAAGTGCACATTATCCAGTCTGTCCCAAACTTGACATGCTTGACGGAAGTCCAAGTCTGGAGATGTCTATGTGCCAATATTAGGTAACACTTATGGCACCATGTAGTGGTACAGGAAATCAGCAGAAGGCGATAATCATCCCATGTACATCAAATTTTCATTGGTGGTTCCACAGATGATATACTGTGGCATGGCATATAATTAGTAGATATTCTCCAGCAACACCTAGTGTTGGGCTTAAAACACTCACATGACAACATGAAACTCCTCGCCTACAACCCAACCGACCTGTAATATGGATAGAGTGCAGCATGAGTGGATGTGCACAGAGAAACGAGGGCCTGATAAATGCTGTTTGCAACTTTAATTTGAAATTAATATTTTTATGAGAAGCATATTGAAGTTTATCATCATCATTATGCAAACAAAATGACTGAGATAAAATGATCATTTTGCCACATTCAATTTTGAATTGTGAATTATAACACCCTTTACATTTGATTATTACTTTTGCGATAATCCAGTAGCCCTGTTTGGTTTCAGACAGTGATAAAGAGACAGCATTTAAAGTTTTTACTGCAGCTTTTTTCTCATTGGCCATCAGAAATGATGAATTTCATGGAAAGAGTTGGTTGTAATAAGGGTATTGTGTCAGCAGTGTATTTTGGCCTAACGCAAGAAAATCCAGTTGCTGAGTGCACAAGGACGACTTTCTGAGCTCAGTTGCCTCCTCCACCTACAAGAAATCTGCCATGCTTACTCTGAGTGCAGGCAACAGATGCTCTAAATGCACCTTCACTTGATGGTAATCAACTGTGAGCAGAGCATTTTAAGAGCAGTTTGAATGTTGACGTCATTTCAAAGTTATACATCATTCTCAGTGTAATCTGATTCCTCCAGCTCTTTTAGAATTCCAGCGGCAGTCAAACAGGATGGACATGAATAATTCAGAGAAGAGCTGTTCAGAAGTAGTGCCGCTGCTACTTCATCGTCACTTCGTTGTGAGGCTTCAGCTAGAAGCAATTACAAAAGGGCTTCTTTTCCAAAGTAAATATCTATTTTCACTAAGTTTCATGTTCTCCTTTATTTGGGGGGGGGGCATGCCTGCTGTATGAGATTTATTCTGGTAATGTTCAGCATTATAAGCAGTTCATAATTCTAGTGATGCTGCTTTTCTTACTGTCAGAAAATCTACTAAAAGGGCAAAAAGTATCAATGAAATGATCTAACAAAAGTATTGAATTGCATTAAATGTTTAGGAGTTACAGCGATTCTTATACAGGCAATAAGGAATTCAGTTGCTGATTTCATGCTGTATTTGGTTTTATTTTCATTGACTGTTTTGTTAGGTTTAAACACCATAACTGCTTGGTAATGATTAGGTAAGGGTAAGGAAAAGATTGTGATCTGGTTCTCAGTAGGCTCTTTCAATCCAGACATTGAAGAGTTATGATAAAAGGTACCCATGAAAGCTACGCCAAAATTTGGGATTATAGATTACAGAAATAACGTAATGTAATAACATAATATTGGAATCTTGGAATCTTGGAATTCCACCCTCACAGTTCAGTCTTGGGCTCATCAGATCAGATAATGTCTTCCTCATGCTCATAGTTCCTCGTAGTTTTTTAAAAAGCAATTTGACAAGCTGCCATATCGTTTTACTAACAAGTCCTCTCCCTGTGGTGGCAAGAATTGCTGTTGAGATCCTTTAATCAGGTTCTCTCATCTCTTCAGAGAACTTCTGAATGTCTGTTGACTTGGAGACTTGGAATTTCTTTCTTGATCAATGGCCCCTCTTTATGTCTCCTAAAAGAGAAATATTCCTAATGTTGCTTAAATCTGTCCTCTAGGTCTCCTGACACTGACAACTACAACAACTACAACTCACCAGAAAGACAGGTTCCCATCATCCATTACCCATCATCAGCTAGCGGACCATCCTCTCCAGCTTCAGTTGCTGAAGACCAATCACAGAACACCGCAGCCTTCAGAGTCGCAGGTCAAAGCACCAGCACTTCCTGTTTGATGCATCGGTGAACTCTGGAAACTGAAGCTTAAACTTCTTTTGGGGAAAAACAGTGACTGTGTTCATTTTCCAAGAGATTTGAAAAGCAATTTTAGTGCATTGGATGGATATCTTTTTTGTGGCACAAAACTCTGTTTCATTTTTACATACCAAAGATGAACAGAGCCCACGAAGACATGTTTTTGGAGGGGATGAGACATTCAGAATGCCACTATACCTACTATATCTTTGCATAGAAATGAAAATATTGTATAATTATCTACTACATGGCTTAACTAAGAAAAGTTTTAAAAAAAAGTTATAAAGAGTTATTTAAAAAAAAAATGTGTTTCTGGATGAAGAGAGATGAAGCTGTTGTTTCTGTTGAGACACTCTGGCTATGTGCTGGACATCAGTCTGGTAGAGAGGATAAAAAATCATATCTGACATTTTTATGATAGAAACATCAAGACTTGCACTTTATGTAGACATTTGAAATGTTGTTTTACAGATAGAAATTTCCATCGACCAGGCAGGAACACTTTGAGTGTGGTAACAAGTAGAAAAATATACAGTAACTGTTCAAACTGATGCGCATACTTAAAACAATGGAACTAAGTGAACCTCAGACAGTTTTTATAGTACTTGATTTTGAACCTCTTTGGGTTCACTTTTATGTTATATCAGACATTACAATTGTCAAAGATTTCAGTTTTATTGTGCAGGTAACAACTGAGGCAGTGATGCTGATAAATGCATGGAACTTCAGCAATGTGAACTCACCTAATTTAATTTAGACATAAATTAAATTAGGACATAAATTAAATTAGGCAGCACGGTGGCGTGGTGGTTAGCACTGTTGCCGCACAGCAAGAAGGTCCTGAGTTCAATTCCAACATCAGGCCGGGGTCTTTCTGTGTGGAGTTTGCATGTTCTCCCCGTGTTTGCGTGGGTTCCCTCCGGGTACTCCGGCTTCCTCCCACCGTCCAAAGACATGCAGCTTGTGGGGATAGGTTAATTGGATAACCCAAATTGTCACTAGGTGTGAATGTGCAAATGAATGTGAGTGCGAATGGTTGTTTGTCCCTGTGTGTTAGCCTTGCGACAGACTGGCGACCTGTCCAGAGTGTACCCCGCCTCTCGCCCTATGACAGCTGGGATAGGCTCCAGCGCCCCCCGCGACCCTGAAAAAGGATAAGCGGAAGTGAATGGATGGGATGGATAAGTAACATCAGATATTTCAGGAACATAATATTGTCTCTTCAGATAAAACAATGCAGTGTAGTAGCTCCCGATGGTTACAGGTCACTATCCCTCATTAAAAAACCCCATCAAACTACAGATTTATAGAGGATTCCTGGCCATTCCACCAGACTACATTGTATATTCTTCTACATTTTTCTATATTTGGCCAACATGCAATTTGCAATGACGATTTCAGTTAAGCAAGGAATTTCATACCACACACTATTTCTGTTTGAGAGCAGAACACATAAGAACACAATAGATTTTCAAGTTCCAAAGTTAACAGTTTTATACATTGTATGTTAGTAGAAAGCCATGCTTGACTCATGTTTGAAACCTGTTGTTATTCAAAGCTTGGTCTGACAGTTATATTGTTTTTAAGCTGGGACTGAGAAGGTGTTTTCATTTTGACCACTTTCTGATGGGTTACCTTTCAAATACTTACATATCATAAGTAATACTTAAAGTAATAACTGATCATTTGTTTACATCAGTTATGAAATATTACCTACATTTTTCCACCTACTGTCATTAAAAATCAAGTTGTGCATTAAGCCAATAAATCTACAGTAGTAAACAAAAACTGGTTGACACCAGCTCTTTACAGATAGCAGAAGACAAATATGAAGTGTTATGTGAAAGAGATGTTTCAAACCTGGGCAAGCTAATTTATAGGAATTAAAATCAGTTATTATACAACTATACACTAAGTAAAAAAAAGAAAAAAGCAAAAACAAAAAATAAACAAAAAAGTGACATTGATTTATTTTCCCCCTTCAACAGCTAAATGTATACCAACTCTAACAATTCCATGTTTCTGTAGGTCATCGCCTTATCTCACTCTTATTCAGCAATGGGAAATTAAGTTGTTGTTCCCTTGTTCTGTCCTTATGGAACCATTTTTTCACTAAATAGAAAATGCAGTTTAATTGCCTATCTTCCCAAATGTTTTCTTCTGGTGACAAATTAAATACTTTTATATGGAAAATAACAAGTGCAGGGAACAAATCCGCAACTATCTCAATATTCACTATTTTTAGGGTCTTGACCAATGTTCCCTCTAAGCTGCGCACGTGTGCAATTGCGCACTGTTTGCACGATCTCTGCGCAGAGAAAGTCTGTGTTACGCACACAAAAAGAATTCTAACCTGAATTGAAATTAAAGTAAATATGTGCTAGTGTTTTAGCTAGCAAAGCGGCGTGGCTGATGTGGAGTGAAGCCACGTTAATGACAATGTGTACAACCATTGGAGATGTGAGCAGGACAGACGGAACAATTGACGGAGTGTGTGGACTTTATACCAGCTTTTAAATTGTGTTGATAGGCCACGTAAAACCAGAGTTATGATAAAAAAAAAAAATGCAATGTTTGGTTTTCTTCCTGAATACTATCGTTCTTTATATTTATTGCGGGGAGAAACGGTAAAAACGGCGTTTTATAAGGAAAACGCTCGAAAGCGCTCTCCACCTGTGAGCAAAGACGAAACCAAAACACCCCACCCTTTCCCATTGGTCGAAAAATGTACCATGTCGACCAATCAAAACATGGCATTTAGTTGTTAAGAAACGGGAAGTTTTAGGAGTGACAGCGGTGTTTTGAGTTGTGAGAGATTTGCAACGTTTAGCGCAAATCTTGTGTAGTTAGCGTGTAGTGTAGTCAATAGTTTTGTTGTGTGTGTCAGAACAATGAGGCGACTGCTGAATGTTACAGGTGTTACAGGAGTGATACATCTCCTGCTGTCAGGCCTGCAGTGTTGGGAAGGTTACTTTTAAAATGTATTCTATTACAGAATACAGAATACATGCCCCAAAATGTATTCTGTAACGTATTCCGTTACGTTACTGAATGACAGTAACGTATTCTGAATACTTTGGATTACTTAATATATTATCATGCTTTTTACAACAACGTGAATGTACTATTGCTGTGTGATTTATTACTATTACTGAAGGTCCGCGACTCCGAACTGTAGTAAAGGGACCTCTGACTAATACGGCGGGGTCCCTGTCGGCTCGTAGCCGAAAAATAGCTTTACTTTGTTGTGTGGGTCAACTTTTCTTGCGAGAGACAGAGAGAGGCGTTGAAAGACTGCTCCAACGGAACTTATTGTTTTCGGATGAAAACACGAACACGGTGTACAGTCGAGTCTTAATAGCTTACTTACAACTGGGCTCGTCAGGCACTCTTCTTGGCTGCAGTGGTTATTATTATATTTACATGCTTCCAGCTCCCGTTTTTCCTCGATGACAACTCGTACCTTTCCACTCCCCTTTTTCTCCCTCCTCGCGCTCACAGACACATAACGTGTATGGCAGTCCATTCTCCCTGCAACACGGACTATACTGCCCATGATGCTACATTCTTTAGAGCTATGCTTGTAGCATTCTGCCTGTTAGCTTAGCACAACAACAACAACAACAACAACGAAAAGGCGCTCTCTCACCCAGGAAACACACAGTCGCACAGAGAGAGCGAGCGTCGCCCTGTAACCATGGCAACCGTAACGCTGCCGCCTGGAACAACAGAACGTAGCTGTCAAACAAAACCCAAACAGTCCTGACCCGCGACAAAATGAAACAGGAAAGTACCGCAGTGTAATCCATTTATTTCAACAAAGTAACTGTATTCTGAATACCACCTTTTTAAACGGTAACTGTAACGGAATACAGTTACTCATATTTTGTATTTTAAATACGTAACGGCGGTACATGTATTCCGTTACTCCCCAACACTGCAGGCCTGCAGGTATCATGTTGTTCTCCTTTATCTCATAGTGGACAGAAATTTTTTGGAGTGGCACAAAGAATTTGTGTGGCATCAAATTTGATGCAGAACAGCTGATTGTTCTGTAAATAGTTCGAAATGTTTATTTAAAAAAACAAAAAAAAAACACCTTGGCTGCATTTTTAGGTAAACAGCTGCAAAAAACTTTGTTTCCAAAACTCAGTAACTTTTTTGAAGAACTATATAATTAATTGCCCAACATTGGTCATTATATACTTTATTTGGCAGACAGGGTTACAGGACTCTCTCCCAGACCACAGACTCATAATACAAGTCAGAGCTCTATTTAAAAAAAAAAAAAAAAAATTGTGTTTTCAAAATTGGAGTTCAAGTTATTTTTACTTCTAATAATGTTAACATACTACACAGGTCATGAATGTGGCAGCACGAGGTGAGAATAAAGTAAATACTCTTCGCAACGGGAACAGACGGTAAAAGCAAAGCAAAGCAGCAGCACTTCAGTTAGCGTGGCATTGCGTAAAACTAAGGCCCACACTTCCTGCAAAGCATAATAAGTTATTACTATAAAAGAATAAAAGGCAGAGATTGTAACAAAATTGAATTACGTACCGAGTAAACCGCGTCATGAAACATGAGCAGAGTGGCTCATAGGAGGCTTCTACAGCTATGACCTAAAAACAATATCTGTTTACCACCAAGTAAGGTAATGTACACACTACAATGAGTGAACACCTACCAGCCACGATGGAGGCTTCAGAATGATCTCTACAACACCAAAGGGAAGTCAGGTGACCAAAAAGGAGATCACAGGTAAGCGATCCAGGAATGCTCAAATGGCCACTATTTATACTAGCGCCCCCTAATGTGCCAGGCTGAAAGTGGGTTGAACCAAGGAATAATGTTCATCCTGCCACATGAACAAGATTTTTTTTTAATTTTCATTGTAAGTGGGCTAAAGCAGTTAATTAAAAGTAGTCTAACAGAAATGTAAATGCTGTAATTTGATTATTTTAATAAACCATGTAACTTGGATGGATTCGATGCTGGCGTGACCACAGTGCACACGTCTAATGTTGCTCACAGTGGTCCACGGGATCGCTCAGGGAGTTTGTGTGTTCGCTCAGACAAATAAAAAATTAGAGGGAACATTGGTCTTGACATGAGGTGGGAATAATGTTAGCTTCAGGTTTCTCATTTTAAACTTTAATTGCAGATGAAAGAACAAGGGAATTCTGTCTTTGCCTTTCAGTGTTATCAAAATTTACATGGTAATAGGGATAATTGTCACGGGCTGTGGCTTCAGACAGTATTTGCAGAGAGGACCCAAAAGCAGACACTCAAGGCAGGGCAGAGCTTAACTAAAGGCAAGCAGTTTATTAAAGGCAGGACAAACACACACACACACACACACACACACACACACACACACACACACACACGGGAAAAAGGAGGTTAAGACACTAAACTGAACAGAAAGCTAAACACTAAGAACATGGCACATAAGGCATACAACACCAAACAAGAGGCATGGAAAACCTGAAAGATGGTAGGAAGATGGACAGACAATCCAACAAGGTAAAAAAGATACATGGCACAAACACACACAAGGGTGAATAGGAAAAGGCTGTTCATCTCAGCATGGGAACATAGCTGAGGTGAACGAACATAATGAGACGAGGTAAGCAAAACTGAACACATTGAACACAGGACAGGAGACCGTCAAAATAAAACAGGAAACACACTGAGACTGAGACAGACAGGCTTGACACTGGGGTCAGGGAAGAAACAGACATGGGAACAAGGCGTGCACAGGAGACAAATCACAGCAACACGACTAACACGCACAGAGGGCGAATACTCAGCAAAAGAATCATGATTGCAAAATAAACAAAAATGCTGGGTCAGTGACCCAGCACCCTGACAATAATACCTATGTGGGACAACAAACCAGTGTGCAAAGATGAATGTGGGAAGCTTATGACTATCCTCTGTTTTCTTTGGGTCAAAATAAAATAAAAATGTGTTTTTCTTTTCAGAGATGAGCTTCTGTTTTTCAGTATATACTGTCCAACTCATTTCTCCAAAGAGTAAAAAAAAAAAAAAGGAAACTCCTGGCTGAAATAGAATTTATCCTTTAACAGGGTTTACTTGAATTCTCAGGATGATGGTATTGTTTCTAATTGTTTCCAGCATAAGCTCTTGCATTTTTATCTATGTATGTAAGTAGTTATTTATTTAATATACAGAATAACAACAACCAATAAGTTTGCTATTATGTTATTACTGTTTCCATTTTCAAACATATAAAACAGCTGATAAACATCCACTTATGTCCATTAATTAAGGCTTGTTAAATGATTGTATGTATATGAATGAGGTCAGCTGTTATTCAGTTCTCTGGTTTATGTTGTTTTCTCTTCATGCTGGAAATGGGATATAATCTCTCATGTGTCTCTCTGTCTCCCTCCTCTCTCCTTCTGTATGAAGAGCTGCACATTACTAGCACTAATGTTCACAATCAGCAACTAGAATTGTAGTGGGTGTATAATGCTGCATGAATCAAATGCAATACTAAATCTGATATTCAAATCAAATTTCTACTGGGACTTACCAGGTGCTTGGAGGTGAGACAGGAGCTTCTTTCCAGGTCTTTATTCATTCGTTTACTCTGTGTCATGGCACTTTTATGTTACACTATCACAATATTTCCACGAGTGTCTGTCTGAAAATGGGAGTCATTATCACCATTTTAAACCTATAATTGCAACTGGCCTTCTACTTTGCATTCAAACATACTGTCTTCAGATGTGAAAATTACTTCTGAGAAAAATGAGATCCACATATAAGGGACATTCGTTTTAAATTTTGATAGAACACTGACAGTATAATGTCCTCGTAAGTGGATATCAGGCCCTTGAAGAGCAAAAAAATTTAGTATTTTAGAAAAGAAAGAAAGTGTACTTTATTGATCCCCATGGGGAAATTCCTCTCTCCCATTTAACCCATTCACTCAGTGAAGCAGTGGGCAGCTATTGGGCGCCCAGGGAGCAGTGTGTAGGGACGGTACCTTGCTCAGGGGTACCTCAGGGTAGCTGTTCACCCATATTTTGGTCTAGACAACCCAAAATGTGATGTCCACATATGTGGACTCCAATTACATCAATTACAACAATTACAGTTACTGTTACGGTTACTGTAGAAATAGTAGAAGTGGAAGAAACAACCTGAACTTTGCTGCAGAGTGAAGCTGAAGGGAATATATCTCAGAGTTGGGAAGAGGAAAATGGATCGATGGAAGTAAGTTTTTCTCTCCAGATATTGTTCTACTGCATTTTCAGTGTGTTTGGGTCCGTGTCATGCTGAAAAATGAAGCGGTTCCCAATCAGGTGTTTTCCAGATTGATTAAAAATCCAACAGTACTTGTCTGTACCAAACTACTTCTGTTATGACATGACAATAACCACGATATAAGGGCTACAATCGTCTCTAAGGATTTTTCTCAAGGACATGATTTTGCCTGCCACTTCTGACTTCTAGTTTCCTCATTTCAAGGAAACACTGTACACTAAGTTTTCAGCTGAAAGGTTTTTGGGTTGGGTTTTTTTTATTCCTATTAAAATCATCAGGTACAAGGGCTAAAAATGAGTGTAAAAGCCACCAATATTCAAAGAAAAACCTTGAAATACCTTCACAAAGCCAGTAACGTATTAGTTTGTATACAGATTTGTATCCACAGATCCCTCCTTCATCCCTCAGACTGACAGGCAAAACACAACTAAGCTTGTTTTTTGACAGAAACAAGCTTAGCTGTGTTTCTGTCAAAAAGCAGCCTTACTGCTGAATACATGGAGTGAATGCAACTTTCAGAGTTCAGATGAACTAAAAATACTGAGCAGAATGTAGGGTGAGCTCTCCGAGGCCTCACTGCTCTTAGATTATCCTTTATTTATTAACTCTATATTCTGCCCTACTTCAACTCCTCAGCAGTAATAACCCACTTTTATACACAGAACAGAAAATAATCAGAAAGATGATTCTCTTTATTAACTGTTTGGTGAAATAAAGTAAAGGGAGGGCTGGTGGGAAGTTATCACTGGATGGTATTTATGTGGAGCAGCAGCTGGAGAAAACTGTAAACATTAAGCCAGTAAATCTTGGGTTTTATCTCATACAAGAGCTGAATACTGCTGTCTAGACTTTGCTGCCCTTGCAGACTTGTGACCTTCACAGGCACATTTCTAGCAAGTCTGAGTCTGCAAACAACCTCAATTTATTTTCTGAGGACTTTCGCAGGTGTGCAGACTTCAGAACAATGTCAATAGTGAATCCTTATTGCAAGTTTTCTTATAATAATCAGTCAACAAAAAATGAGGGAGAAAAATATTTTGCCATTTGTTATTAATTGAATTATGTGTCATTTAATATTAACTTGTAATAGCTGGTAACAGATTTCCATCCCAGTGTAACGCAAATTTGAAAAGCAAAAAAGCAAAGAAAATATAATTGGTATTAAGGTGCACTGCTTAAAAATTTTAATATGTATTATATACACACACACGTATAAAAGACAGATGTCCATAGAAGCAATCAGTCCATCCAGATTCCTAACTCTGCACCATGGCCAAGACCAAAGAGCTTTCCAAGGATGTCAGGGACAAGACTGTGGGCCTACACAAGGCTGAAATGGGCTACAAGAGCATCGCCAAGCAGCTGGGTGAGAAAGTGGCAACAGTTGGTGCAGTTATTCGCAAATGGAAGAACCATAAAATAACTGCCAGTCTCCTTCGGTCTGGTGTTCCGTGCAAGATCTCACCTCGTGGAGTTTTAATGATAATGAGACCAATGTTTGTAGAACCAGCCCAAAACTACTCCAGAGGAACTTGTCAATGATCCCAAAGCAGCTGGAAACATAGTCACCGAGAAAACAGTTGGTAACACACTAAGCTGTGAAGGACCGAAGGTCATACACTCAAGAAAGCACATGTACAGGCCCGTTTGAGGTTTGCCACTGAACATCGCAACGATTCAGAGGAGGACTGGGTGAAAATGTTGTGGTGAGGTGAGACCAAAATCGAGCTATCTGGCATTAACTCAACTTGCTGTGCTTGGAGGAGGAGGAATGTGAACTATGGCTCCAAGAACACCGTCCCCACCGTCAAACATGGAGGTGGAGGCATTATTCTTTGGGGGGGGTTTTCTGCCAAGGGAACAGGACAGCTGTACTGCATCAAAGGGAAGATGGGAAAATCTTGGCTGAGAACCTTCTTCCCTCAGCAGGCCATTGAAAATGAGTTGTGGGTGGGTATATCCCCCAATGCGACCAACTACAAGACACACCAAGACAACAAGGTTTTTCCACCAAGTACTAAAGCACACTTTGCAAAGGGATCAAATACTTATTTCCTTCATGAAAATGAAAATTAATTTATAACTTTTTTGAAATGCATTTTTCTGGATTTTTTTTGTTATTGTTCTGTCTCTCACTGTTCAAATAAACCTACCACTGAAATTATATGAAATTACAGACTGATCATTTCTTTGTTAGTGTGCAAATTTACTAAATCAGCTGGGGTTCAAATATTTTTTTCCCTTACTATGTGTATGGCAGTGTAAATATATTTCCCATTTGTGGGACACACACCTTCAAAAATGTTAAACTTTTGTCTCATCAGTCCACAGAGTATTTTCCCAAAAGTCTTGAGGCTCATCAAGATGTTTAATGGTCTCTTTCTTATGGTGGAGTCGTGAACACTGACCTTAACTGAGCGACTAAGGCCTGCAGTTCTTCTGATCTTCTTCTGGGGCCTTTTGTGACCTCATCACTGCACTCTTGGTTTGCTGGAGTCCCAGAGCTTTAGAAATATCTTTATAGTCCTTTCCAGACTGAGAGATCTCAATTACTTTATTTCTCATTTGTTCCCGAATTTCCTTGGATTGCGGCATTATGGCCAGACATCATGCCACGATCCAATGAAACTGAGGAGCCATTTGAGGATGTTTTGGTCTCTTCCACTTTGTGAGGTGGGTCCTACTTAAGTGATTTCTTGATTGAGAACAGGTGTGGCAGTAATCAGGTCTGGGTGTGGCTGCAGAAATTGAACTCAGCTTTCCAAAGATGTGATACACCACAGTTAATTTATGTTATAACAGGAGGTGCAATCACTTTTTTACACAGGGCAGTGTAGGTTTGGATTTTTTCCCCGTTAATAATAAACACCCTCATTTAGAAACTGCATTGTTTACTTGTCTTATCTTTGTCTAATATTTACATTTGTTTGATGATCAGAAACATTATAGGATATCAGGAATGGGGCAACCACTTTTTTACACCACTGTATATTGTCTGTGTCTCCCTCTGTTCTCATCCTCCTTCGTGGTGCATGTAGCCTCTGTCCATCTGTCAGTTTGCCTGTCTCGGACTTGCTTAGTTTATGTGTTTCCATCTTGCTTCTTTTTGTCACCGTTTTGCGAGCAATAAAGCTGTGATTTTAAATTATTCATCTGTCAGCTGCATTTTGGGTCCACTCCCTGCCTCCCACATGCTCTGTTTCACATGACATATCCTTTTAATGCCCAATGTCTTCATTTAACTCCCTTTCTCTATAAATGAGTCTGAATGTTTAATCTGGCAAGTTCAAAAGAGCTCTATTAAACTCAGGCAGCCTCACTGCCATGATGAAATTAAAATGTGACCTGTGTTGTGAGAGGCTTTATTTGTGTCACGGCCATCTTTTCCAGATCTTTGCTTTTCATATTCTAATCACAGTTTCTCAGAAACAGAGCCTTACACAGACATTTTGGGGAAAAGATAATTAAGCCCAAACAGAGGTATTAGTATTTATAACAGATAAATTAATTGCACACACTAGCACACCTTTTTCTTGCCTACATCCTTACTTTGCTTATTTGTTTCCACACCCATACACTTCAGAATCAGATCCAAAATCATTAGATTAATAATCATCATATTTCTACAAACTGATCAGCTCACACAATGGACTTTTCATTCACTGGTTCTATATGGGTCGTTTATCATATCATAATACATCTTCATCATACTACTTCCTGCTAGATGATCTGATCTAGGACAGAAGACAGTTGCTACAGTACCCCTTGTGTTTTCTTAATCTGACCTTTCATTATATTGTACCACAACTGGGAAATGTAAAATCAATATTACATGATTTATGATGAATTATAATAATTAAGGGTTAGGTGTGGTTTATTAACTTCCTAAGTTAACCCACGTTTCACCTGCATGCTCGCATGAAAGACATGGTGTTGGCAATATCTAACAGATCATCATGCGAGATCTCGCAAAAGTCCGTCTTAATTTTTTTTTCTCCCATGTCCCCTGCGGGGCTCCGTAATTTAGCACACAAAGCAGTAAAATATATTTTTTTATTCAAGTAAAATATTTTATGGCAGAGTGAGTGCACAGTGAGGCTATTTATTTCTGAGGCAACAGCGATTGGACCTATTTAAAGAAAGCTCGCTGCTCCACAGCCTAATAAAGGAGAGGTGCTAATCGCTTTAATTTGTCACAGATCAAAGTGAAACTGGAAACAAAACAAATAAAGCCTTAATTTACAACAAACGTAATATGAGGTCAACAGGCAGTATAGGTGACCTGTTTAATTACTGTGCCTTGCGGTGCACATGGCCAAACATGCTCCTCATCCTTCAGCATCAGCAGAGGAATCTTAGCTGTGTCCCAATTCATAGGCTGCATCCTTTAAAGGACCCGGCCCTTTGAAGATGGCAAATACCACGCAGGCCAGGTCTAGCCTTCAGATTTGCGTCACCAGCTGTTCCCGCCCCTACCACTTTTCCCTTTGGTGACAGCGGGAAATGATGGATGCCGAAATTTTAATGCCTCTCTTTCTCATCTTTTTATTAATTGAAGAGCTACGACAAGTAAAGAGTCGCCTCAGTCGTCTGATTTATTTCCGACTGAGCGATAACCTTGTTCAGATGCAGTGAAAAATTCATGTCTTCATTGCTTTTCCCCTTCAGATCTTTGATGTCTGTATTTTCTTGAAATTGTTCAAAAGTTAAAAACCTTTTACTAGCTAATTAAAAATTTTAGATTAGTATTTCCAGTATTTACTGTGATTTTAATATAGGACTATCCGCTCTTTTATCTTTTACAGTGAACGAGTACATTTTACATTTTACTCAAGTGTTTTGTTGTTGTTTTTTTGTTGTTGTTTTTTTTTTGTTTCCTGTTCTCATGCTGTCCTACCATGGAAGCACAGCATGAGTAGAGGTCTCTTTTTTTTACTCTTGTACTTTCCCATCGTAGTGTATATTTCAGTGTTTCTTCTGTAACGCTACCGATCTCTGACTTGTATCCCCATGTAATGTCTGTGTTGTGTGTGTAAAGTCGGGGAGGTCCTATTTCACTGCAGGGCAACCTGCATGTGGCAAATAAAGCTTTGATTGATTGATTGATTAATAATCCAAAAAATATTTTGACATGTAAAATCATTTTTTAAGAACAAGCAAAAACAGTATAAAAAATAAAATTCCTGATTTATATTTTACTGCCAAAAGCTTAGTGGAAGGCCAAAGCCAGCGTCACCTTACTGGATTTGGCCTTTCACACACAGGGCAATATTATTCAGGATTCAGGTCAGGATTTCTACGCTTTATCTGTGGATGCTGTACAATACAACCACATACAGACAGAATGAAGGTAGCCATCACACTTTTGACAAAGAGTCAAGCCTTGTCCATCTTCTTTTAATGGGCATTTCTTTACTGGCATCGCTGGGTGATGGCAGAGAAAATCATTTGAATCTGCGGGAACTGTCAGTGGAGATCATGAAAGTCCTTCTGACACAAGTCTGATGCTCTTGATGTTGCCAAGGTCATCAAAGTGGATCAACAGGACACCTGGAAAAGCTCTTCTTCCAAGGCATTGAAGAAGAAAAGGGATCAGGTTTTTCCAAACCATCCCACCCCAGCCAAACCACTGGACCTGGGCATCCAGACCTAGGTTGGTCCCAATGGTCTCCCTTGCCTGTGCTTCTCCAAGGCGGATGTAGCTGTCCCCAATGATGTAGATTTTGGGTCCTGTCGATTGTGAAATTAATGAACAATTTTATATAAAATGGTGTGATTTTTTTGGTAAGTGTATTATTAGTTGTTTCAATGATGTTTCAATCTAGGTGCAGTTGACAACAGATACAGTCTAAGTTCACTGTAAAACAGTGCACGGGCAGTCTAGCTCTACCAGGACGCCACATCTGTATGTGTGGTTGCAAGAAGGTTTCCTTTATCTCCAAGCACAGTCAAAAGAGTGTGGTAGATATGCCAGAGGACAAGCTATTAAATGAGAAAAGTAGGACATGATGGGACCGTAGAAAGGCATCAACTGAGCCAAGGACCAATGGTCTCAGTGCAATGAGGTACAGAACAGACACTTCCAGTCCTTTAGTGGGACTTGTTCTCACAGAATCAAATCAAAATTCAAATTTTATTTGTCACGTACACAGTCATACACAGTACGATATGTAGTGAAATGCTTGGACAACTGCTCGTGACCTAAAGAAAACAAAAAAGGAAAAGTCTATGAATAAGATAGGAAATAAATATGAAAATTAAAAAGGGTAAATTTAACTAGGAAGGAATAAAATATAAATTAAGGTTAAAAATGAAATAACTGTACAACACAAATTAGAATGAAGGGTAAATTTAACTGGGAGAATAAGATAAAATATATAAATTAAAGTTGAAAATAAAATAACTGTACAACAAAATACACAATATAGAACTATGTAAGAATGTACGAAGAAATATAAATAAATATATACACAATAACAGCAGCATGATTTAAGTAATGAAGTGAAAACAATGTCCAGAATGTCCAGTGTGTGTAAGAACTGTATGTGTGGGTCAGTACTGTGTGGTGGTGTGATTGAGAGACCGTATCGCCTGCGGGAAGAAGCTCCTCCTCAGTCTCTCTGTGTTGGTCTTCAGGGAGCGGAATCGCTTTCCTGACCTCAGCAGAGAGAACAGTCTGTTGTTGGGATGGCTGAGGTCCTTCACGATCTTCCTGGCCTTGGTCCAGCACCGCCTGCTGTAGATTGAGTGCAGGTCAGGGAGCTCGGAGCGGATGGTGCGCTCAGCTGACCGCACAACCCTCTGTAGAGCTCGTCTGTCCTGCATGGTGCTGTTCCCGAACCAGGTTAAGATGTTTCCCGTCAGGATGCTCTCTATGGTGCAGGAGTAAAAGTTCCTGAGCACCTTGGAGGGCAGTTGGAAGTCTCTCAAGCGTCTGAGGTGGTAGAGACGCTGACGGGCCTTTTTCACCACAGTGTTGATGTGACAGGACCATGACAGGTCCTGCGTGATGTGAACTCCGAGGTATTTGAAGCTGTCCACTCTCTCCACTGGGCACTCGTTGATGACGGGGGTCTGGTAGTTCCTCTCCTGCTTAGTGCTGAAGTCCACTATCAGCTCCTTTGTCTTACTGACGTTTAGAAGGAGGTTGTTCCTCTGGCACCAGTTCTCCAGATTCCTAATCTCCTTCAGGTAGGCCGTCTCGTTGTTATCAGAGATCAGGCCCACCACGACGGTGTCGTCAGCAAACTTGATGATGTGGTGGAGCTGGTAGTGGCCACACAGTCATATGTGTACAAAGAGTACAGCAGGGGGCTCAGAACACACCCCTGGGGGGCTCCAGTGCTGAGAGTGGTGGAGGCTGAGACATGTCCGCCCATCCTTACTGCCTGTGGTCTGCCAGTTAGGAAGTTGGAGATCCACAGACACATAGATGAGCTGAGTCCCAGATGCTCCAGCTTGGTGGTGAGTGTGGAGGGAATTATGGTGTTAAATGCAGAGCTGTAGTCTATGAGGAGCATTTTAACATAATTCCCCCTTCTAGTGTCCAAGTGAGTGAGTGATGTGTGGAGGAGATGAGAGATGGCATCGTCTGTGGAACGATTTGGACGGTAAGCGAACTGTAGTGGGTCCAGTGTGTCTGGTAGTGAAGAAATGATGAAGTCTCTGACCAGGCGTTCAAAGCACTTCATCACTACTGAGGTGAGGGCTACAGGGCGATAGTCATTGAGAGAAGCAGGGTGGGGTTTCTTCGGGACAGGAACAATGATGGACTCTTTGAAGCATGTGGGGATCACCGACTGAGATAAAGAGATGTTGAATATCTCAGTGAACACAGGAGCTAGCTGGTATGCGCAGTCTCTTAGGATACGACCTGGGATGCCGTCTGGTCCTGCTGCTTTCCTGGTGTTCACTCTCTTGAAGGCTCTCCTTACTTCATGCTCGGAGATGACGAGCACGTTTCCGGTGCTGGCAGTATCTTCCTGTCTGCAGCCGTTAGCGCCGCTAACACTAGCATCGTTGGAGTCCTTAGCTGCAGCCTCGAAGCGAGCATAGAAAGTGTTCAGCTCGTCTGCCAGAGTCACGGCCGCGTTCGTCATACCGGTTGTTGGTGCTTTATAGTCCGTTATTGTCCTTAGTCCCCGCCACAGGCTCCTAGAGTCACTCTGTTGGAGTTGTGACTCTAGTTTCCTCCCGTAGCGCTGCTTCGCCTCTTTCACCGCCCTCCGCACGTTATATGACGCGGCTTTGTACGGGTCCATGTCCCCCGTCTTGAGTCCCGTGTTGTAGGCAGCGGTGCGGGATCTCAGAGCGTCGCGGATGGTTTTATCCACCCACGGCTTCTGGTTGGGAAACGTTGTGATAGTCTTTGTCTCCACGGTATCATCCGCTAGTTTCCCGATGAATCCCACAACCGCTTCCGTAAACACGTTGACATCATCATCGGAGCTGTTTCTGAACATGCCCCAGTCTGCGTCATCGAGTGCGTCCTGTAACGCGGCCACCGATTGATCCGTCCAGCGCGCGACCTTCCTCTGAACCGGAACTTCCTGTTTCAGCCTTTGTTTGTATTTTGGGATGAGGAAGATGGCGGCGTGATCAGATTTGCCAAAAGGAGGGCGGGATTGTGCCTTGTAGCCGTCCTTGACCGTAGTGTAGCAGTGGTCCAGTGTCCTTTCACCCCTGGTGGGGCAGGTGATGTGTTGATAAAAGTTCGGCGCTGCGCGTTTGAAGTTGGCGCTATTAAAGTCCCCCGTCACAATAAGCGCAGCGTCCCGGTGTTGTGTCTGGTGCTGTGTGAGTGCCTCATGCAGCTCGCATAAGGCGGTGACCGTGTCCGCTTGTGGTGGAATATAAACGGCACTTATAATGACCGATGTAAATTCCCGAGGTAGATAAAAAGGACGACACATGATGGACAGTAGTTCCAGATTTGGTGTGCAGGAGCGTGTGAGAGGAACAACGTTCGCACTGTTGCACCAGTTGTTGTTCACCATTAAACACACGCCGCCTCCCCTTGACTTCCCCGAGTCTCGTGTCCTGTCCATGCGGTGAACCGAGAAGAACTCGGCCGGCTGGATGGCGTGGTCCGGCACCGCTGGGTTCAGCCATGTCTCGGTGAAGCAGAGGAGATTGCAGTCCCGAATGTCTCTCTGGAACTTTACCCTGGCCCTGAGGTCGTCAAGCTTGTTCTCCAGTGACTGGACGTTGGCGAGCAGGATGCTAGGCAGAGGTGTGCGGTGTGCACGAGCTCTCAGCCTGTTCCTGACGCCGGCTCGCTTCCCTCTAGGCCGCCGCCGCTTCCCTTTGTTCTCCCTCAAGATCTCACTCGGCCAGCTCGGATCCGGAGTTAAAAACTTCGAATTGTGAGTACATTGTATACCAATAGAAACAAGAGTGTCACTGTCATACCTAATGTGGTGATTTTGCCGATTTAGAAACGCTGAAAACTAACTTAAAAAACAAAGACAAAGAAAAAGTGGTCGGAGCAGTCGCGACGGCAGCCGACATCACCGGCGCCATCTTAGACGAGCCATGCAAAACCATGCAAATCATCTGACAGAAAGAAAAACAAGTCTGTGTGAGTGCAGGAGACACTTAAATAGATAAATCTGTCTAAATCCAAAGAAACACATGTGCTAACTATTGTGTAGAGGTAGCTGAATAGCTAAAGCTGCTAACATTGTCACAGTCATTAGCTTTGCTAGCAAGCCCACTCTCCTCTTAATATTATCTTGAAGGGAATCGTTGGTTTAGCTTAATAATAGCTCAATAATATGAGTATAGGGATTAATGCCAATCTAGAGTAAGGACATATAAGTGTCTCCCCAATCCTGAAGCAACTTCACTGGCTCCCGGTCAAATTTCGCATCCATTTTAAAATAATTCTGTATACATTCAAGGCTATTCATTCTCTCTCTCCACCGTACCTCTCTGACTTATTACAGATGAAGCTCCCATCCCGCTGCCTCAGATCTTCATCTTCTCTTTCTCTCTCTGTTCCCTCTGCTCGTCTGATCACAATGGGAGGGAGGGCCTTTAGCTGCTCTGCCCCTCGACTTTGGAATTCCCTACCCCCGGACCTCAGAAATATTAGTTCATTCTCTCTTTTTAAGTCCACCCTCAAAACTCATCTGTTTAAAATTGCCTATTCTTAAATTTCTGTATGTTTTAACTTTTATCTTCTATTTTTACCATTGTGTATATTTCCAGTTTTTATCTGTTGTACAGTGTCCTTGGGTGCTTTGAAAGGCGCTATTTAAATAAAATGTATTATTATTATTATTATTATTATTATTATTATTATTATTATTATTATTATATTAGAAAGCTATTGTTACTTGGCTTTGGTATACTTGCCTTTATACATTTAGTGTTTCATGTCCACTTTAATGAGCAAACCCATGTAATATGACAGAACCTTTACTTCTGTTACTGTTATTTTTGTCACATTACACTGAATGCATCAAATTTTAAATATGTATTTACAATATAAAATAAGAATAGTTTTATCTTTTAAATAAACATGGTATACCTGTGATAATATGTTAAACTTATAAGTGTATTTTTTGTGAAAAAATAAATACAGTTTCTGTAAAAAATTCACTGTGAATAAAAAAATTACCAGTAGCTTTGTTCATTAGACATGGTAATTTACAGACAATTTTTTGTAATTTTATTGATATCACATGCATTTAAAAATGAAAAATTACAATTGTTTTTACAGTTTACTTAGAGAAGTTGAGTTGCCTTCTTTTTAAGCTCCTTGCACTCTCATCCTGATCGGATGTGTACTCAAGACTTCATAATACAATCCAAACTTGTTTGTTAGTTTTTCTAAACAAGTTGAAATGCATGTGTCCAAAAGGATAGGCTAATGACAAGAATTTCTGACATTCAAATATTTTCATTTATAAAAGATACTGTAATTCTGTTGTCTCGGAAAGGGCCTAATGGAGTTCACTTGTGCATTATAAATCAGACTAGTCTGTGAAGGTTCTCAGTCATCCAGGTCATCGTAGTCAAAGGAGCTTGCAAAGAAAAGCGTCTGGACTTCTTTAAGTTGCTTGAAGACGTTTCACCTCTCATCCGAGAAGCTTCTTCAGTTCTAAGGTCAAATGGTGGAGAGTCCCAGATATAAACCTAGTGGGAGTGACCCCCCACAGAGGGACAAAAGGACCCCCTGATGATCCTCTAATCGCCTGAGCCAAGGTGTGAAACTGGGTGTGGGTCCCAGTCAGCCAGAGTTTCGGGTGTGTTCATTGTGAAACCTGGCCCCACCTTATCATGCGAATTCCTGAGGTGAGATGGCCCAGGATGTGAGTGGGCGTTAAGGCGTCTGGGAAGGGATCTCAAAACTGGATTATAGATGGCAGAGAGTTGGTGTCGTAAACCCCCGCCTCTGTTCAAAGATGGTCACTCACAGTGGACATAGATGGCTTCTTTCACTCCTCTTTCAAACCATCTGTCCTCTCTGTCCAAAATGTGAACATTGGCATCCTCGAAAGAGTGTCCTTTATCATTAAGATGCAGATGGACTGCTGAGTCTTGTCCTGTGGAGGTGGCTCTTCTGTGTTGTGCCATGCGCTTGTGAAGTGGCTGTTTGGTCTCTCCAATGTAGAGGTCTGGGCATTCCTCGCTGCACTGTACAGCATACACCACATTGTTAAGTTTGTGTTTTGGCGTTTTGTCTTTCGGGTGAACCAGTTTCTGTCTGAGTGTGTTGCTGGGTCTGAAATACACTGGAATGTCATGCTTGGAGAAAACTCTCCTGAGTTTCTCTGATACACCGGCTACATAGGGGATGACAATGTTGTTGCGTCTGTCCTTCTTATCCTCCTTCGCTGGTGTCTGGTCTTCTTTTCTGTGCCTCTTTGCTGACTTTAAGAACGCCCATTTAGGATAGCCGCACGTTTTGAGTGCTTCCTTTACATGTGTGTGTTCCTTCTTTTTTCCTTCAGGCTTAGAGGGAACATGTTCTGCCCGGTGGTGTAGGGTCCTGATTACTCCAAGTTTGTGTTCCAGAGGGTGATGGGAGTCAAAGTGGAGGTACTGGTCCGTGTGTGTGGGCTTCCGGTAAACTTCGATGTTGAGTTTGCCGTTCTCTTCAATGTGCACAGCGCAGTCCAGGAAAGGCAGACAGTTGTCCTTTGTGTCTTCCCTGGTGAACTTGATATTTTTATCCACAGCGTTAATGTGCGCAGTGAAGGATTCCACTTCTTGTGTCTTGATTTTGATTTTGACCCACTCACATCCTGGGCCATCTGATCTCAGGAATTCGCATGATAAGGTGGGGCCAGGTTTCACAATGAACACACCCGAAACTCTGGCTGATTGGGACCCACACCCAGTTTCACACCTTGGCTCAGGCGATTAGAGGATCATCAGGGGGTCCTTTTGTCCCTCTGTGGGGGGTCACTCCCACTAGGTTTATATCTGGGACTCTCCACCATTTGACCTTAGAACTGAAGAAGCTTCTCGGATGAGAGGTGAAACGTCTTCAAGCAACTTAAAGAAGTCCAGACGCTTTTCTTTGCAAGCTCCTTTGACTATAAATCAGACTAGTTTTTTTTTTACAAGCTGGTGGTGAGATATTATTGCTTATGATTTTGTGGCTGTTCAACATGCAATGGTATTTTAATTATATGACACTCACAAACATGGACATGGCTGTGGCAGACATTATTGTTATCTAGCGATCACAAACCGATTAACTATGTGACGTTCTTCCTCAGGGCACATGAAAGCCATGTCCAGCTGGCTGTGACAAGAAAAGTCAAAGGAGAGCCAGGAGGTCTGCAGTCTAGAAGAATTAGAAAAAATGCAATTGTTGGGCATTACATCCTGTGAAAAAGTCCTGAGCCAGGTTTTAAATGAAAATATTAAACTCTAAAGTACAAATACATTTTTGAAATAAGCTTGTCAAGTAAGAGGCCAAAATAGATTGAACTTAAAGTATTGCAGAGTAGAGAACTCAAATCCAGATACTTGGAAACATTTTAGTTAATTAACATTTAAACTAGATTTTGGGGACAAAATCAAACTAAGGTAGGTAGGTATGGGTCTTGATTTCTGGTTTGTTTATATTTGTTCACCTTCATGTCCAATCTGTCTCTGTCTAGTCTCTGCGTCCTGTCATCACATCCCTTTGTCTGTCTAGTCTCTCTGTGTTCAGTCTTTGTGAATACATTTGTAGTCCTGTACCTGTGTTTTGTCCCTTAGTCTCCCCAGTCTGTCATGTCTCCGTGTCTGTTCTATTACAACTTGTCTAGCTGGGCATTGATGAGCATTTTTATTGAGAACCTGGATGTCTCTTTGACTGAGTCAACTGTTTAAAAAAATCTACGTTTTTCCCGTACTGATTTTCCTAAATCTCCATACAAAACCTCCATACCATAAAGAGTAAAAGACTAAAACTAACAATGAAACTAATAAAACTACCCTAATACTACACATTTTCAAAGAAAAAACTAAACTGAAAGGAGAAACTTCACTCTGGAAACTAACTGAAACTAAACTGAATTAAAAACCAAAAAGAAAAAGTGGCATTAAAAAAATCTACCGGTAATTAGAAAATATAAAATTACAGTAACTCTGTTCAGCCACTCTACTAATATTGAATTAGATGACTGGATGGTATTAAGCAAATGTTGGCATGCTAGCATGAACAAGTTGGTGAGCAGACAGTGAGTTAAAACTCGTGTTCACCCTTTATTTAAGTAAGGCTGAGTTGGGAGTAGATCTCATCAGTTAGCTCGATCCTGCTGCAATGTGACATCACTATGATGCATTTCTCCCCTTTGCTTCTTTGTGATAGTGAACAGCTGCAGCCTCTGACTGTTCATCTGACACCTAAATGAGAAGATTCACCTCCTCTGCCAGGTCCTTCAAAAGCCTATTTCCATCCTGTCAGCTGTGATTAAAGCATAGAGTGCCGCTGCCACCCCTCATTGAATTTGACCCCATCAAAAAAAAAAAAAATCTCAGTGATTCTGTACTATCATCATCTTCAGGAATCTAGTGTTTGTAATCACTGCTGTGCTGTGTTTTGCCCTTTTTGAGACTTCAGTGGGGTGTTTGGATCTGCTGAAATCTCAGAAAGGACTTGTGCCCTAGTTTATTTTTGTCATAGACATGTAAAAATATACATCCACACACATATTTTTCGAGCACATTTTTACATACCTGCATGGTAGCCTTGTCAAAGATAAAGCTGCAGCAGATAAATGCATTCGATCTGTGTACAGCAAGTACAATGGCATAATTAAATATTGTTTTCCACATTCATTTTGTTTGCTTGAGGGTCCTTTAATTGCATTATATATGTAATACACTATTTTCAGACATATTTGTGGTTTTGCATTTTTCATCCTTTATAAAAATTTGATTTCATATACCCGGTATATATATTTTAAATTTCAGATCATTTTAAAGAATTAAAAGTATGTACTTTTGCTTTTTTATATTATTAATGAATGAGTATATACTTTTAGGTTTATTTTCCGTATATCTTTAGTCAGATAAAACATGATTGCCAATGATGAGATCTCGGTCTCCAGTAAACATGTATGCAGAAGTGTGTAGTGGTTTTTGATCACAAATTCGATCAGTTTGGCAAAGACTAAATACATTGTATGCACATTATATTCCTAAGTTAGTTCCAAAGTTTTAAGTTATTTTGTATTTAGTTTCACTTTTCTTTCCTTGTGTGGTTTTTATTTTTTCCTTTTAGTTTAATTTTGGTTTACTAAAATGGTTATTCACATCTACTATTAATTTTTAGTTTAGTGGTCTTGGCGCCATGATTTTCTATGAGTTTTTAATTTTATTAATTAACAAATTAATTAATTAATTCTAACTCTTTTTTTCTTCCCATGCTTTTGACATTCTCCTATTTCTCATCATGTATAGTTTCCATGTCATGGATTTATTTCTTTGGGTTGTTTCATGTTTTGTTTTTTTTAAGGATTTGTTTCTTTCCTATGCTTTGTGATTATTCTTCATTAATTTCCCCTCTGTTTGATTCTTCACTTCTTACATTTTATGATCAGCCCCCTGTGTAAATACAGTCTTGTCTTTCTCTCCATTCTAGTTGTTTACCCTGTGGTCCTTCCAAATGGTTGTCTGAGTTCTTCTACTCCATGTTCCCTTTTTCTTTGTCCTTTTATTTGGACTTTTGCTTATCAACTTTTTGAATAAAGTACATCTTTTTATTTTGATATTTTGCTTCTCATATTTGTATTTGGGTCTCCCTTTACAGATCTCGACATTAAGTTTTATGTAAATATAATATGGTTAATGGATTGTCTCTCTTACAGTGTTTTTCCAATCTACTTGAGCACTCAAAGCATTTTATACAACATTCACACCCATTCATACAAGCACTTTTTTCTGTGCCTAAGTGCTTTCTAGCCATCATTCACACTTTCATAGTTTGATGGATGCATCAGAGAGAAAGTGGGGGTTAAGTATCTTGCCAAAGGATACTTTGGCATACAGACTGGAAGAGCCAGAGAATGAACTACCAACCTTGTAATTGGTGGATGACCTGCTGTATGTCTGCAGCCATACTTGTAACCATTACAAACGTCTGTGTTTATGCAAGAAATTTGAAATCAGATATTAAAATTATACTCATCTATGTATTGTTTTTTAACTTTTTTAACAATAAAAAATGCTTTTGACCGAACGATACCTTTTATGTTTATAACAAAAGCTTTGCACACTTCCTAACGTCTGACACTTGCTAAACTTAGTCATAACAATTATCACTGATTAGTCACACACTTGGGGTTTACTATAAGGTTTTAGTAAAATAATTATTTATATTAAATAATATTATTTCAGCTCTAGAGATGCTCCAAACTACCATAACCCAAAACACTTTAGTCTAACTTACATAAGTCAACTTATTTAAAAAAAAAAAAAAAAAACCTCAGCAGTGTGTCAGGAAGAGGAGGAGGAAGAGCCTGCAGCAGCTGACAGATGGAGAGAATAGACAGACTGTCTTATTAGGTAATGTTCAAATAATTTGATCATTCCAGTGTTTTCAGTGTGGGAGAAAGTACTCAGGGCCTTCAAGTTACACACTATGAAAGGCAGCAACAAGTTTAATGCTTAGAAACCTAAAGTATGTATCAGCAGCAGAATGGAGCTAAAAATAAATGTTTGTTTCAGTTCTATGAAGCTTTGAGTATTTTGGATTAGTAGTACTGCTGTGTTTGTTGCATCATATTGCTGTAATTGTTTATATGCTTTATATATTCTGAGGTAAGTTGATCTATAGTGTTACATCATATTCTATAAGGATGTTATGTGTTTGGATACTTTCTGCCCAGTTTGACCCATTTAGCAGACGTCAGCCTGTTTAAGGCTCTGATATCTATTCTGTATGACTTAAAGCAGTTATGACATGGTCTGATTTTCTCACCCAATAAAGGAATATTTAATATATCAGTCTGCTCTTCATTCGATCAGAAACAGTTATCACAGCTCGTACATTTGCTTTTTACACATATATGTAAGTATTGAGCCAAATTTAGTGCTGCCAACAAATTAAACAAACAATATGTCTCTTATATATGATACACCTATATATACACTGTCAAAGATACTTGTCTTTGAGTGAGGATTTAAGGTGATAGGAAATATAAATAACTGGAACTTGAATCTTCACTGAAGCTCAGTATTTGACACAGAAACGTCTTCAAGAAACTTAAAGATGTCCAGGTGCTTGTCTTTCCAAGCTCCAGAGGTTGGAATGAAGAAAGTGATTCTGTAGACTGCTGTATACATGTAATGAGTTGAGATCAGAAGTATCTTTAACTGACTGTTCCTATCTGTGAAAGTCAGAATTCTGGCTCAGTTGTAAGGGAACAAATTTTCCTTCCTTGAGAGTTCTAGCAATTTACATTTAGCCTAGTGATTACATTCAACTAGAAATTAAAACAAAAGCAGCTACAAATATTGTGGATATACCATATATTTGTTATAATCAGTTACTAAAAAAATATGTCTATCTAATAAATTATTGACCTGACTGAATCAGCAAATTAACTCTGTTTTTCAGCCTATCCTTATGCATTTGAAACTGGATCTGCTGGACACATTCAATCTGCAGATACTAGCCTTAGGTCCCGACTGCTAATAACAGATGGTTACTGTATAGGCCTTAAAGCTGAGGGCTATATGAATGCAAAAGGCATGAAAAATGCAACAGCTTCTCCCAAAACTCTCATCCTCCATGTAGCGCTAACATGATGAAATACATACCTACACACTTTATCAAACATAATGCAGGCTTCTCATTGGAGAATACATATTAACATGAATTGAATTATGCACTAAATTCATGTGGGTCTCTGTGAGGGAGTGTGACATGGTTTTGTAGATGGACTCAGGCGCAGACCAGGAGACCTTTGCAAAAGCTGGCAGTGCATTTATTTACAGTGATTTCACCAGTTGATAATACATACAAAGTGTTCGGGAGAGGGGTCCGAGGGGAAGGGTCCGAAAACACACTCCACTCTCTCAGCAACAATCCCACTCCTTTTCCTCCAACGCTCCTCTAGCTCACTCAATCACTCAAAGATACAGGGATGGGTCCAGTGAAGATCTACACACACAGAAAATCTAATTAGTACAAGATCGCACGAAGACTTACAGGCTCAGACTTGCTGAATACAGAATGACGCTGGTGGCTCAACATTCCAGCGACGAGTAGCATAGGTCTGCCATCTTAAGAAGCTCCTTTGATTGTAGCAATCAGCGATAGGTGTGATGATGAGCACAGGTGCGTGGGCCAGGGGCGGGAGCCCACAATGAGAACCGCCACGGCAGGGGGGAGAGGGAGAGAACAAAAACAAAAACGTGGGGACCATGACAGAGTGTGTGTGAGTTTGTGTGTTTCAGAGGATTTTAATTTTAAATCATTAAGACTTGGGAGCTTCATGTTTGCAGGATATGATGCACAAACATCATATTTTCATATTCCATGCAGACATCGGGAGGACCAATTATAGAGGACCAAAAGAGCCACATGCATCAAAATAAAGAATTGTGCAATAAAACATGCATTACTAAATTCATTTATGGATTTAGTAATGCATTTCAAAAATCAATTTTGAACTCCAAATTAAAAAACAGATCTTCAAAATCTTTTTCAAAATACAATTTAACAAAGAGAAATAAGTAAATGAGGGGAACAAATCAAATATTTATTTCCATCCATCCATTCGCTTCCGCTTATCCTTTTCAGGGTCGCGGGGGGTGCTGGAGCCTATCCCAGCTGTCATAGGGCGAGAGGCGGGGTACACCCTGGACAGGTGACCAGTCTGTTGCAGGGCTAACACACAGGGACAGACAACCATTCGCACTCACATTCATTCACACCTAGTGACAATTTGGATTATCCAATCAACCATCCCCACAAGCTGCATGTCTTTGGACAGTGGGAGGAAGCCGGAGTACCCGGAGGGAACCCACGCAAACATGGAGAGAACATGCAAACTCCACACAGAAAGACCCCGGCCTGATGTTGGAATTGAACTCAGGACCTTCTTGCTGTGCGGCAACGGTGCTAACCACCGTGCCGCTTGTTAGAAATATTTATTTCTAACATTTAAAACTGTGATTCCACAACTCATTTGGGGGTGATACAAAAAACCTAGCTATAGGCAAAATACAAATCCAACAGGAAATAAAAACTAACTAAACTAACTCTGCTCAAGGAACCACTAGGGAACAAAAACTGAGGAACTGCACTCTGATAAAGGACAAGGGGAGACTGAGACAATTAGGGGAAGTGGAGACACAAGGGAAACAAAGTGGGAACCATTCATTAATATACATAAAGGGGAAGTTAGACTCAACACAGTGCACACACAATAGACTATCACAATGAAACAGGAAACGTAACTAAACTAAGGCAGAAGATATATACAGAGAAAAAACACAGAACAGACAGACACTGTGGCTTGACTGAGGGAAACAAAGAGATTACAAAACTGTTACATTAAAATGTTACAAAACCCAGAGCCAGAATATAACCTTGGACTACAAAGATATAACAAATTCTAAGACACTCTAAGACCTTCTAAGATGGAAAAAGGTGTCCCTCAGTCTGCTGGTTCGAGACCGGATACTGCAGTAACTCCTGCCTAATGGAAGTAGTTTGAACAGTTTGTGACTGGGGTGACTGGAGTCTTTGATGATCCTCCCTGCTTTCCTCAGGCACCGCTTCCTGTAGATGTCCTGGAGGAAGGGAAGCTCACCTCCAATTATCCTCAGCAGGGCACAGAGACTTGGGTTCTGTTGGCTCTGAAACTCTGCAGGTTCAGGATCTTCCGGCTTATACTGGGCTGGCTCGAATGCACGAATATATGGTATATACTGGTGGAGTGGATGGTTGCCGCTGCACATGTTGCCTGGGCATCCCAGGCCACTCAGGTTGCTCAGGATACTCAGGCTGGTGCAATGTAGACTGCATAGTCAACTCTGGAGGGTGGGGCTGCAGTGACGAGGCTTGGGTGTTGAGCTGCTGCAAACACTGACAATGTCAAAAGAGAGGAAGTGGGCTCTGGCAGGTGGCTAGCAGTCACTGCACCAGGTGGGTGGCTAGCTGGCTGTATGTTTAACAAACCCTTTTTGACCTCAGGTGAAAAAAGGGCATGCAATGTGTACACCTCCTGCATGCACTGGCATGCCCTGGGATCACAGCTTCCAGTGGGGGTCCTCATGCACCATGCAAGTCCTCCAAGGATCATGGCATGAGCCTTGTCTTAACTTCAATATTCTTCTGTGAAAGGGAAAGAACATCTTCAAAAACTTGATAGTCTGAGTAGTCTATTTTATTTGCCAGTGCATTATGTTATGAGTTGTGGATGAGAACCCCAAATGCAGACGTAAACATAGGCAGTGCCCTTTTCATATACTTCCATCAACTATCAGAAACAAGTGTTGTTGAATTTGCTCTGTACTGAGTACTGTTTATCCTCAGCTTCCCGAGAAATTTATCCATTTATTAATCTCCAGGATCCATCATGGTCTGCAAGGGGAGGTGGTGAGCTGTTTAGTCCAGAGAGGAAAAGTCCGGTACTGCAGGTTTCAGTTTTAAATCCACACAGAGTCGAAGGATTTGAGCTCCTTCCAATAAATAAACATTTTGTGTGAAATAAATCAGCTGAAAAAGCTTCATCATCCAGCTTCAGAACATGCAGGATCCAAACAGTAAACCTGCTCTTATTCTATCAGCTGGAAAAACACTAAAGCCAGGTTTAATTTAGTGTTATTGATCATTTCAGGGGACAAACAGATCACTTTATTTGCTTATATTTATTTTTACTTGCACTCATGTATATACATAAGAAGGTGCTTTCAGCCAGAACTTGGCCTCAGTGGTTGCAAAAGAAAAAAAATCTTGGTAATGATTGCACAAAGTGTGACTTGAACACAGAAGCATTTACACCTGCAACTGAGACATGGTGGATTTGTTTGAGTCTTTCCCAAAATGATGGGTGATGCAATTCAGAAAAAAAGGAAAAGAAACTGCAGAAGTGCTGGTGTAGGAACAGAAGAAGTTGAAACAGGAAACAAAGCTATCAGAGAGGATTATTTTTTATTAGCTGCAGACTCACTCATGTTTTCCAACCTTTGCATCTTCCTCACTGTCATCTGAGAATATAAAATGCTTCTGCATTCATGCATCTAATCCTGTTTTTTGTTTGTTTTTTGTTTTTGTTTTTCAGTTTTGGACTCTCGGTTTCTGTTTGATATTTTCTGTTTGACTTTGTAGTAGTTTTCAGTTTGAATATCACCTTTGCTCATGTTATGTTTTCATTCTGATTTAGTATTCCTAGTTTTCTTTGTAAGTTATTCTCAAGATTTTTTCCTTTTCTCCCATGTCCCCTGTACCTAGTCTGTGTTTCTATTAGATCTTCCATGTTTAGTCAGTTTTTCTCTTTGTGTTTACTTTGGTATTCCAGCCTATTAATCAACCAAAGACTAATACAGACTTTTCATTCATTTTAAACCCTGATGCTTAGCCTTGTCAACTCTAGCTTGAAAACTCAAAAACCAATGTATTTGTTATCATCTACATCGGTTAGTGTTTCTAAAGACAATTCCTTTGCATTCTTTCCTCACTTAGGAGAGGTTTTAAATAAAAAACTCTTGAACCCTTGATAGAAACAGAGTCAGTATTGCATCTCTGTGCCACTGAGCCAGTGATACTAAGCAGACCTGGCTCCCACAATGCATCAGCTGTCCTGAAATATCAATTTTGCACTTGACTTCACACGGCTCGCTCCCCATTGGCTCAGTCTATCCATTTGTCATTAGCAGACCATCAGCAGAGTCCAACACACACAAATGTACTGTAATAGCACTACAGGCAGCCCTCTCTGATGAGGGGGAGTACTCTCTCCCTTCATCCCAGGGGTCTTCAAAGTGTTTCTCAAAAATCAAAGAAAGAGTCAAAACAGTCTACTCGTATAAAATACCCTTTGTGTGTGTGTGTGTGTGTGTGTGTGTGTGTGTGTGTGTGTGTGTGTTTGTGCAGTATTATTGTAGGGTCCTTAATTTACAATATAAACCACCTTGAGGTGACTGCTGTTGTGAGATTTATATTTATTCCCGTCTCGTCCCTGCGGGTGGTCCTTCAAGCACAGGTCCTCTACCAGACACCTGGGATGTTGAGGGTCCTGTGCAGTGTCTTTGCTGTTCCTAGGACTGCGCTCTTCTGGACAGAGATCTCGGATGTTGTTGATCTGCTGGAGCCACTCACCTAGCTTGGGAGTCACTGCAATCAATCAATCAATCAATCAATCAATATATCAATCAAGGCTTTATTCGCCACGTGCTGGTAGCCCTGCAGTGAAATGGGAACCCCCCCCGACCTTACACACACAACACAGACATCGCATGGGGATACAGGTCGGAGATCGGTAGTGTTACAGAAAAAACACTGAAATATACAATGGGAAAGTACAAGATGAAAAAAAGAGACCTCTACTCATGCTGGGCTCCTGGGATGCCAGCATCAGAACAGGAAACAAAAAAACTCCTCTGCACAAAAAAGCACATAAATGTCCACAGCACAACATTATGGAACATGTGACAAGCCACAGGGTTGGGTAGGGGGTGAGGAGTAATCCGTAGCAAACACAGCAGCCATCCTGCCCAGCGCTACCATTCCAGCGCGGGCTCAGACCTGCCGTGTTCCCAGGAGGGAACAAGCATCGAAGGCGTTTGGAAAGGGAGGGGGGATGAGGTGTGCATATCAGTGTATATGTATGTGTGTGCGTGTCCAGAGTTCAGCTGAGACAGTGTCCTTCGCCCTGCTAGGCTAAGTAAACAGTCTTCCAGCCAACCCAGGTGGCCTTGCATGGAATGGGAAGGAACAGACTAAACACAGTCGTTATCAGGGAGGTAACAATGGTCCCGATGACCACTGGGACCATTGTTACCTTCATCATCCACATCTTCTTGAGCTCTACTCTGAGCCCTTGGTACTTTTTCAGCTTCTCGTGTTCCTTCTTCTGCTATTTGGTATCACTACATGCCAACCTTCCCGATTTTTCCGGGAGAATCCCAAATTTCAGTGCCCCTCCCAAAAATCTCCCGGAGCCACCATTCTCCTGAATTTCTCCCAAATTCCACCCGTTAGGGAAGAGTATCCTCAGTTCTCTGTTTATGTATACACTTGTATCTGTTGTTGTATAGCATGCTCCTATTGAACCATCACTACCATCTGTTGCACAGGTACTGGACAGCTAATTAATTTAACTTATTTTGTCTGATAAATAAACACTGTAAAATTCAAGTTTTTTGTCTGTATATGTATATGACGACCAGTGTTGGGTAAGTTACTTTAAAAACGTAATTAATTACTATTACTAATTACTTAATCAATATTGTATTTAAAATACTTATCTAATTACTGTGTCTGAAAAGTAACTTAATTACTCAATAAGTAATTTAACTAAATACTTATTAAAATCCCCATAAACCTTGAGTGGACAAACAATAGAAATTAAACTCTTTAAATAATAAATAAGTAAAAAAAAAAAAATACGAGTCAACATGAAATAGTTTAGCCTTTTTGCTTCCTGAATCATCTTTATTACATTCTATAAAAAAAACATTCTTTAATAATTACATTTTTTAGTAAGGAATGTAACTTTCTTTAGCTAAGAAACACAATTCCAGAATAACAAATATATTTTTCTGCAACATATCTGAATAACAAAAAAGCTTAACTTAAGAAATGTTAAACATGACATATTTCACGCAGTAAACATTAAAATGTTTACATTTTCAAAGCAATGAGTAACATATTCATACATAATGTATGTAATCATGTCATGTGATTCAACAAAGTGAAGTTAACTCTGAACTTTGGTTAACAAACAGAATTCCTCTGAAACTTCCTCAAACCAATGAGCACCATATTTCCTGCATGCTGTATGCACTCATGTTTTCCAAAACATTTTTTGTACTACTTAGCTGTGTTGTTTTTGAAAAAGTTGTTGTATCTCATTAATGTAAGTCTCTCAAAGCGTTCACTTGACAGTCTGTTCCTTCTGGGTGTAAGCACAAGATTGCCGAGGCTAAAAAGCCTTTCGACTGGTGCGCTTGATGGTGTGGCTGTGTTGTACCTCAGTGAAATGGCCTTAATCCTGGGAAACTGGCTAAGAACACCCAGCTCAGACCCAGCAGATTTCAAATATTCCATCACCTCTGTTTCAGCAGAGTAGGTACAGTCGTCCTCCTCAAATGAAAAAAAGTCATCAGTGGAGTCAGCAGGGTTCTTGTGATCTTGAGCAGGTTGTTGGTCTTCAAGAGACAACCCACGGCACTCTGTAGTAAGCATTGCCCTAACCATGTCTTTTTTCTCTTCTTCTCTGATCCAGCGTAACTTAAATTTAGGCAAAGTGCCTGCAGCCAGGAGAGCTTCTTTATTGTCCATCATTGAGGAAAAGCGCACCTTGATCGCCTATGAGAAAAAATACATCAGACACTTCACATAAGAGCATGATAAATAAAACAAAAATTTATTTTAGGGTAAGGCTATATATAGATTACCTTAACAATGATATCAGGGAGGGATGCTGTCAGCTTAAGCTCGTCCTGCAGTGCCAGCATCCTGGACATTAGAATCTCCAGAGTTGGAAGAAGGATTCCAAAATAGCAGTTCTCTTCTCCTTGCAATATGTCTAGTGCAACAGTGAGTGGCTTCAACACGATACAATACTCCTTTAGGAACAGATACTCCCAATCAGTGAAGCATTTGATTCCAAACTGAGTGCAGACAGTATTTAATTCAGCAAGGGGAATGTCAGTGATCCTGGACAGAGCGTCGTGAAATGAATTCCATCCTGTTGAAACAGCTACTATGAGTTTTTTCTTGAAAAAATTATCTACCAACTCTGAAGCAACAGAAGAACGGTTTGCTTTTGTCCACATTGCAGAACACTTTGAAGTTGCACTTCTGTAGATGAATTTTGCCTCATTTGCTTGAAGCCATTTCTCAACATCATGAAAAATTAAGTTGAGTGTGTGTGATGCACACCTTAAGTGTGGAGGGAGAGAAAACTGTCCTTCAGATTCTGTGGAGAGGGTCTGCTCAACATCAGTAAATGTCACCTCTTCATCTTCTTCCGATTCCTCATCAGAGTCTGATTTTTGGAACATTCTAAAAGCTTTGATAAAATTGGACCCATTGTCTGTCACGGTGGCTGTCACTTTAGAGAGTCCATAAGCCGAATGTACTTGCTCGATTTCATTGCCAATGACATCATATGTGTGTCTCCCTTGAACTCTTTTACATGCTAGCGCTGCATGTCCTCGTACAAAAGTAGAAGGATCAATCCAGTGTGCCGTCATTCCGAGAAAACTTTTGTTATGGCTCGTCCACATGTCAGCAGTCGTGGAAATATATTCCAAACTCTCGAATGTCTCTTTAAGCTCCATTTCCATGTCAGCATAACACTTATCGAAGTAAGTAGAAAACGTTTTTCGATCATGCAGTGCTGCTTTTTTGCCACACACAGGTATTTTGTTTAATTTGCATCTAAAAGACAGAGACTCTACAGTACGCAGCGGTAGCATCTCTTCCACAACGTAACATTTTCTTCAGCTCACCTTCAGACACTTTCTGTGTTGCTGAAGTGAAATCAAGTTTCGTCTGCTTAGCAGGAGTTGCCGCGGTGTTATCCATGGATGATGAAGATGGCTCACTCAGAAGGCTTTGTCTGTGCTGCCGTGTCAGGTGCTTCAGCAGATTACTCGTGCTATTGACAGCGGCCGATAATTTTTTCTCCCCAGGACACAGCTTACATATTACCGTAATGTTCTTGTCTGCTTGTTTTAGAAAAGTGAAATGACGGGAATATTTCCATTTCATAAAACAGGCCCTCGCTTCAGCCGAGTCCGACATCTTCCGCTGTAGAATACGACTATGCGGCAAACTGGCGCGAAATGACGTACAGCTGCACTACAGCGATTTTAAAGCGGCAGAGTTTATTTTTACCTGTAGAAGATAAATTATTGAAATTAAATAATGATTTTCAGCGAGTTTAGTTATTTTACAATGTAACGCAAGTACATTGTAAGTAACTGTATTTAAAATACCTAAAAATGAACAGTAATCAGTTACTCTACTTTCTCAGTGGAAAAGTAATTTAAATACAGTAACGTAAAAAGTAAAATACAGTTACTTAGTAACGCGTTACACCCAACACTGATGACGACCCCCCCCCCCCAACAGCCCTTTTGAACGTCTCCCTAATTCTGAGGCATCAAGGTTGGCAAGTATGATCGCTACGACTATCACTATGGCCGGTTTCCTCTGCTTGTCCACCACTACTATGTCTGGTTAGTTAGCCATCACCATTTTGTCCATCTATCTGGATCTGTATCTGGAAGTCCCACGGGATCTTAGTCATTCTCGATCACCCCAGGGGGCGTCTCCCACTTCCAGGCCATACTCAGCACAGATATTTCTTTATACTATGCCGGACACTTGGTTATGGCGTTACATGTATGCCTTGCCTGCTAGCATCTTGCACCCTGCTGTTATGTGCTGGATTGTCTCTGGGGCATCTTTACACAGCCTGCACCTGGGGTCTTGCCTGGTGTGATAGACCCCAGCCTCTCTGGATCTTGTGCTCAGAGCTTGTTCTTTGTTGTGATATTTTGATACCATGGTAGCATTTACAGGATATTGTTTTATAGTGATATTATACAGGAAAACTGTTACTCAATAAGGCCCATTTACTAGTTGTTTTTCTCTTTCTCTGTGACCCAAGAATTAATGTGTAAGAATCACAGGATGGTACCTCAAGGTCGAAAACACCACAGAGATCACTTCCTTACTCCCATCCTCCCTTCCTTATCTTTTAGAAAAGAGCTTGTTAAAGGCCAGGTGGTTTGTTTCAGAATTCACTAATGAAAGAACTCTGTATTCTATGTCTAGGAGTGTATTTTGCTGGAATGATCATAAATTGTAGCTGAACTGATAAACTACACAAAGGATACTTCTTTGCTCAGAAGGCAGGAAGACGTTTCCTTATTTGGTCTGTACCGGTTTGAACTGAGAATCTGCTGACACACGAACCTTTTTTTTCCTCTATATAAACTGTTGTATACTGAATAAACCTTTGAGTTGATTTTGGAAGAGCAACCTGAAGCAGTTTCTGTGTCATTTTGTTCTCCCAAGCTACTCCCGGCGCTGTAACTAACCTGCTGAACGGCATACCTGAGCTTACTTTGAATAATTAATTTTATACAGAACTCTGCTTATCGGTGCTCACGCCTTGGAGGAAACCCGATCCATGGAGAAACCCGGGACGGAGATTTCTTTCATTCTTGTGCTGCCATGATTAGTGCCTCTGTGCTGTCTTTCAGTCCAGCTTTGTCCAGCCACTGGTAGGACTTCTGTTCCTACCAGTTTCCTAGCAGCCTCTTCATGGTTCCCATTTGCATGTGGAATTCCCAGGTACTTGTAGCTGTCCTCATTGCCAGGGACTGCAATGTTGCCTTCTGGAAGTTTGATCCCCTCAGTTCTGAGAACCTTTCCAGTCTTTGTTACCATCCGACTACACTTCTCTAATCCGAATGACATTCCGATATCCTTGTTGTATATCCTGGTGGTGTGGCTCGGTGAATCAATGTATCCATAGCTAGTCTTGTCATTGATCTCACTGAGGGGGTTCAGGCCTATGCAGAATAGCAGTGGGGAAAGCGCATTTCCTTGGTAGATCCCGCACTTGATGGCAGCCTGTGCTATGTCCTTGAAGTTAGCCTCTAGTAAAATACTTATGTGTTTTTTATTTTTATTAAACTTGCAAGAATTTCTAGCAAAATACCCTCATTTTATTACTTTATTACTACTGAGTGTAGAATTTTGATGTGGAAACATTTTATTTAATCTGTTTTGGAATAAGACTGTAATGTGACAACAAATGGAACAAGTGACGTGCTGGAAGCACTGCAGTTACTGTAGTTAAGTGTTGTTCAACATACTGGATTTTACCCTCCAAATCACTCCATGACTGGTGTTCAAAAAACACAACAGGTAAAACATTTCTCAAGAAAAGCAGACTATTTATTTTGGTTACAATAATCAAGACCAAACTGGCTGATTATAAGGTGTTAATACTATGACTTCTAGCTTCTGCATTCTTTCACTCTGCTACCCACACTAAAAAGTCTACTGCCAGTGTCACATAACAGCCAGGGGAGATCACCATACCAGACTCCTCTGCTAGCTAAGCTAACTAATAATGTCAAAGTAAACAAAAAGTAATGGTGTGAGTTATGTTACAGACTAGTAGAATGTAGGTATTTAAACTCTAAATATTTTCTTATTAGCATTTGCTCCACTCACCACTGCCAAGATTTCTCTCATTTTCCGCTTTTTATTTTCCTTTCATTCAAAGAACTCCTTTTCATTTTAATTGACACACTGACTTTCATTAGGTTTGTCATGATTTCCCAATAGTGTTATTGATACCTTTCCAGATGTTTCTACACATTGTAGCGTACCCTCCATTTCTACCTGTGCATGTTTCTACAACTGAATGACAATCGCTTTTTCAGTCCTTTTGGGCTGATGCTCAACTTTGCTCAGTGTTGTCATTTTGTAATCATACATAAATACTGAATGAAATATTGTATGCGTTATCATTAGGATAGGATTTTGTATTGTATTGGTGTGTGGAACTGTAGATTTAAGATTTAAATGCTTTGTGATAATGTCTTTAAGTTATTTTTTGGAGTAATCTAAACAACAGGTAATGAGTGGAGTAAGAAATTATAAGTAATTAAGTAATGCACAACATTGCTTCTAAGAAAAAATTAACTAATTTAACTAACTTAATAAAGTAATCTGTAATTTTTGAGTAATGATCCCAACACTGTATATAATATTGCCTTTCACTTTGATGGCGATAATAGTTGGACATACCTATCAGTGAAACCTGACACCAACTCCTATTAATGCTTGTAGTTGTTTGGCTTTTCAATCCACTAAACTATACTTACAAATTAGCTCTGTTGTCAAAATAATCTTTTTTCATCATCTGACATTTAGCTAAGTCAAAGTCAGATTTATTTATATAGCACATTTAAGCAATAACTATTGACTAAGGTGCTATACATTTAAGATAATCAAAAGAGATTAAAAAACATGATAAAAATTAATGATAAAAATTGAGAAATACAAGCATAAAATGAAAAGATTTGAGTAAGAAATAAGACAAATAAAAGTAGTAGTAATCATTCTGATTTAAAAGCCAAAGAATAAAAGTGGCCAAACGCTTGCTTTCTTTCAAAGACTGATTGTAACTTCAAGGCTGGAATATTGCAAATCACTGTCAGAAAAGGTAAGGCCTTAATGCTGGTGGTGCAGAATGCTAGTGCAAGATCCCGAGTGACACATGTAATTTGCAATATTTCCTCTATACTGCCATCTCTGTATTTGCTATCTATTGAACATATAATCCATTTGGAAATCAGATTGTTTCTTTATACATTTAAAGATTAACTTTCAGACCTGTTGCATTATTAGTTCACTCTGACTCTATGAATTGTTTTGAATCATCAGAATATTAACAGTTTTCTTGTCCCTTCAAAATACTTTCAGATTTGTATTTTGTTTCTTTACTGGATGCACAGGGGTGTAAATAATCTATATTTATCTATTTTTATATCCCTCTTGGAAAAATTGTGCTTGAATTAAAGTGAAAAGTAGAAGTATAACAAAAAATTTAGTGGGCCAACAGTTCTCCTGGAATATTGTGACAACGGTCTCTGTTGTCCTCCAAGATAAATTTAACATAGGAACTGTGTGGTCTTCTTTAAAAACATGGAGATTTTCATCATCAAAAAGTTTTGACAGACTTTCTGCCTTAACAGGCGGCATTTCCTGCGGCGACAAAAATGCGGCATGATATGCAGTACAAAAGAGAGAAACGTGGCGTTTGTTGGTGAAGCCAAAACTCCCGGTCGCTTTCATCGAGTCATCTAATTATTTCTCAGGAGGTCTAATTAGCAAAACGATGGCCGGACATGAAGCGAAACGATGGTCCTGTAAGGAGCAAATGGACTGGATATCTATGCATATGGTACAAAAGATGCTAAAAATACACAGCTTTAAACTGCTCATGAAAATTCCAAGTAAAAGTTAGTGTTTTCCCTGAACTTTAAAAACTTTTTAGCGGTGGCACACGGATGAGACAGTTCTTTTGATGGCTACAAATCTGGAACCTGTCAAAGACAACGCAAGTCTCATTTTAGCAAATGACCAAATGCGGTTCCATCACTGCACACAGAAGTCCAAGTAACAAAGTTGTGTTGATTCCAGAAGGTTTTCGAATATGATTTAGTATAGTTATGTAATACAAGAGTCAAACATCACACAGTGCTTGTTAGATAACTTTACGAAAATAAAATAAAAATACCTTAATAAAGATATCAATTATGTTATGTTGTACACTAAACAAGCTCAGTTATACAGTGTGTGTCCAGCTTTTTATAATATGTAATCAAGGGTAACAAATACTACTTGCTGGATATATTTTAAAAATATGGGTTTATTCTTTAAAACCTCAATAACAGTCTCTACACCTGCTTAATTTCAAGAGTCATGACAAGCTCACTACTTATATGAATGTCCACCTTTGGAAAATAAACAGAACAGCTTGGATTCTCTCCAGAATGCTAGCTTGATCCTCCAGTCCAAAGACATGCATGTTAGGTTGACTGGTGATTGTAAATTGACCACGTAGGCATGTTGAAAAAACACGTTTTTACAGGATGCTATGCTGTCCTGTGAAGAACAAGTATGCTCTTAGTGCTTCCATACAAATTAAAAGGTAGCAAACCAGTGCTGCTAATCAAATGCACTTGATTAATACATCAGCAGCAGTTGTGATTACCTCTAAATACAAATTATTTAGCAGTTGTTTTGTCTGGCCTTCAGGTATCACTATAACACAATTTTCCACAGGAGCGCACATCCCAGCAAATTCCTGCAGATCATACAATGCTCCGAAATTTCAAGACAACAACAACAACAACAACAACAACCACAACAACAAAAAGCAAGAGCTCCTCATGTTCTACAGGGTTCATTTGGCAACGTTAAACATTAAAATTCATGTAGTAAAATTAGAAAAAGCTTGAACGAGATGGGACAGTGTCTTTTGGACAAATGAGTCCAGGTTAAAGATGTCTAACAGTAATGCTGAGTGACAAAAACCAGATACAGGATATCAACACAAAAACCTTATTCCAACTGTCAAAACAGTAGTGGAGGGGTGATGATTTAGCTTCTTTTACAGCAAAAGGATGTGGCATCTTGTAATCACTGAGTAGACCATGAACTCCTCTGCATAGCAAAATATCCTAAAGTCAGATGTGAGGCCGTCTGTTTAACAGCTAAACCTTGAAATTGGGTCACACAACCGGACAGTGATCCCAAGCACACTTGCACACTGACACAATGGCTGAAAAAAAAGAGAAAAGATCCAAGGTATTAAAATTACTTAATCAAAATCTAGACTAAAATCTGAAACTTCAATGAACTGAAGCAAATCTATAAAGAGCCAAAATTGCTCCACAGTGATAAAGAGTGATAAAAATATAGAAATGTATTCCTTAAAGTTCTTGCTGCTGAAGGTAGCTATTGAATCAAGGGGTGTACTTAGTTTTTTGCAGGACTGCATAGAGTCACATGAAAATGTATTTATCACAGGTGTGATTGTGAGCATGAATGATTGTATCTCTTTGTTGGCCTTGTGATAGACTGACACTTTCCCCACTGCCGTGCCTTACACCCCACTTCCTGAACCTAGTGAGCATCCATCTTATGTTCTTTCTTTTGTAGTCTCTTCTTCTTTGCTCTACTGTGGCCAGCCAACACTCAGGACTGCATGTTAATCAAAGTTTTCTTAACAATTGATATGGGCAAGCTTAAAGCACAGACAAATGGACTAGGATGTGCCCCATCCATCACACTCGCAGAAGACTCATTGTTTGCAGATTTTAACCTAGAGGAGCTCTTCCCATTCCTCTCCTGTGAGACCCACAAATCACAAACTGACAAGAAAAGCCAGACTGAGTTGGCCAAGGGACAGGAAGCTCTCTGGTTTAACAAGGAGAGACTCTTCTGCTCTGCCTTCTTGGAAGTTTGTTCAGAGGTATGTCCTTTAAACAACCTCAACAGCTTGTTAATAACAGTTAGGTAATAAAGTTTAGCTCAGTTAACAGCTTTGCATTTATTTTTGTTTGCCTGCTAGTTTAAATATGCAGCAATGGTAAGAACAAACACTTTAACATTGCAACAGCAACAATTACTGGAAAAAGGCCCTAAGAACATACTGACAGTAAGATTTACACAACAAGAGAGTCGCACTCAGCATGAAGTCAATGTAATGTGGACATTAATGAAGCAAAATTGTGATGATGTTTGAAATTTGAAAGTTTGACCTTTCTTTTTCTTGGGAGAGCTGGAGAACAGAGAGAGTGAGCCATATTCACTGGTTGTTCCAGGAGGTTCTGTAATCCAGGAATACCCATCTCTCATCTCCCCACACTGACTGACTTCTTTATCAGTTATCAATTTTTTATACGTTTTACTCGACCCAAGCTAACGAAGAGAAGAATGTTTAAATATTTATTAGGATAGCAGTAGAAATAAATGAATGAGGGGGAGAGAAAAAACTAAACAAAAATCAAATGTACAGTCATAACTAAGTTGCTTAACAACACAGCATAAGGGCCTCATGACATGCCATTATTTTGTATACACTATTTTATTACCAAAACAATCAAATATAGAGGTGTCAAACTCATTTTAGGTCAAGGGGCACAAACAGCCCAATTTGATCTCAAGTGGGTCAGACCAGAAGCCTGTGCTATGAAGCAGGATTTGGGATTATCGACATAACTTCAGGGTTAAACCTGGGTTTTCTGTTTTATAAATAAATTGCTTCTTACTGTTATCATAATGTGATATTAGCATCAATAAGTCCTCTGACCTACACATATCTTCTCCAAAAGAAGCAGATAAAAAAAGATTACATGAATCTAAGAATGTTATTGCACATCATTCAGTTATTGCCTCGAAACCTGGATGTGGTGAGAACAAATATTGGAATGTATGTTTCTGGAATGTCTCTTAATGCATAATAAAATATTTATTTCACAAAAAATAATAATTTATTGTTGTTTCATTGTTATTGAACTATATATTCACCACTGTGCATGAGAGAGAGGGAAAGAGGGAGAGAAAAAAGAAACTCTGATCCAGATGGGAGCTACAAACCCAAAGAGAAGCTTTGATTACTGGAACATAAGCAGGTGCATCTATAGAATTTTCTACATGCCAAACACTTGTTGTAAACGTCAACAGTCTGTGAGATTCATGACCATATCTCCACCCTGTAAAACTCTAACCTGTTTAACCTAAACAAAAATGAATATGTAGTGTTTTAGTTACAGCCTTGCATTTTTATGATTGTTTTCTTATAAACAATTAATTTATTTTTTTGCTTAATAATAACACATTTAGGGGTGATACCTGGATGTGAGTCTCCCATGCCTTAATTGCAGAGTTGTGGTAAATGGACTGTTACTTGTGTAGTGCCTGTCTACACAACTCTTTCGATTTGCGAAACTGAAGTTTGTTCACTTCCACGATCAACATTTTTTCCAACTTCAAATGGGCTTAAGTTTATTGATATAGAAGATTTTTCTGACATTAGTTTTATCTTCCTTTGTAAAACCAGCTATTCTACTGACAGTATGCTTATCCATAATTATAACTGGTCAGTTTCTGCTAAATCCACCTTGGTCTTGTCATGTTGAAGGACATTGTAGAACCTTAAGCACCACTTCTCAGCCTATGTGCATTACAGAAAATCCAAAATACATTTCAACTTGTGCACCAAAGTTCTGCTTTTGAAAGACTAAATTTGTATGCTGTACAATCATTCCACCCTGAAAAGGGATATTTCAAAGAAATCAGCTTTTAAAAAGTGCCGTGACATTCATGTATATAATGAACTGTAAAGTGAAATTAATTTTGTAGGTGTTCTTGATGTATTCTGTGCTCTGTAACTGTGTTTGGCAGTGTTAAAGAGACTTTACACAATTTCTGTATCATAAGGTGAATACATGCACATTTTACTGACAATGCACTGTGTAGTTTGCACTGTAACATTTTTTCCTTTGTGTGATAGCAACAGTGCTGGGGACATCTTTTCCAGGGTCTCAGCTTCAAAGGCACTGTGAATTGTAATGTTACGGACAAGCTTGTTAAGACTTAACAAACAGTTGTAATTAGTGTTTGTTAAGATAAATAAAGGTGTGTCCTCATTGGCGTGGTAGTATTTAATAAGCTGCACCACAACAGAAGGCCAATTACTAGGGTAATGATGGGAATAAGAATTAATACCTGCTACCAGTTGGCTGATTGTAATGGTTTACAGACTGACAGATAAACAGGCAGGAGTGTTTACTTTCACTTCCACTTCCTGACATTTAAGAACCGAAGGTTCTGTTTAGGGATCACAGATATAGATAAAATACATTTGTAAAATAAGTCATTTCACTCAAAGATGCAAAAAATCATTTAGTATACAATTCTGTTTAGAATGTATCATTTTAATTAAATTATTTAATTGACTGAATATATCCATTTGTACATTTGTTGAGTCTAATCTTCATGACATTTTTTTTAAATGTTCTATTCAGTTCCCTGACTTTCATTCATAGTTTTTATTTATTCACTGAACTTCTAACTCCTCTCTCAATCCTTGGTATTTTTCGAGCTTCTTATGTTTGTTTTTCCTGATGTTGCTGTCAGCCTTAGTGACATTTATCACTACTGTCGTCTTCCTCTGGTTGTTCACCACTACTATGTCCAGTTGGTTAGCCATCACCAGTTACTCCATTTGTATCTGGTTTAGTCTTTCTCAGCCACCCTGGGGAGTGTATCTTATTTTGACTTCCGGGGCATAATCGGCACAGATGTTCCTGTATACTATGCCGGCCACTTGGTTATGGCATTCTATTTATGCCCTGCTAGCATCTTGCACCCTGCTGTTATGCTCTGGGTTGTCTACAAACAGTAGATATATTTGCCTCTGGAAAATAAAATGTAAATGTGGCAAAAGATACCAATCAGTGAGATAGTCAGGGGCAAGGTTGTTTAGGCATTTGAAAGTAAGCAGCAGAACTTTAAAATCAATACGAAATTTAATAGGCAGCCAATGTAAGTCAGAGAGCACTGGAGTAATAGAGGCAAACTTTCTAGTTCCAGTTAGGAGACAAGCTGCAGCATTCTGAACGAGCTGTAATCAGTGGAGGTGAGCGAGTTGGAGTCCAGAGTAGAGAGAGTTACAGTAATCTAATCTGGAGGTCACAAAGGCACGTATCAGTTTTTCAAGATCTTTGTGCGGTATTGTTTGACCTTTGAAATTTGGTTCAATTGGAAGAAGCCAGATTTAACTACTGAGGAAACCTGTTTATCCAGCTTAAATGAACCATCCAGGCAAACACCTAGATTACTTACAGTATCTGTAAGAAAGCAAGCAAAGGGACCAAATCGGGCAGCTAGCTGGTCATGTGGAGTGTGACTATCAAACACCATAATCTCAGTTTTCTTCTCATTTAAAATGAGAGGATTGGCTGACAGCCACTCTGTAACCTCTTTCAAGCAGTCAGACAAACGATTCAGTGAAGCTGGCAGGTCATCAGACAACTGGAAATAGATTTGAATGTCGTCAGCATAACAGTGGTAGGAGATCTGATATTTGTCAAAGCTAGAACCCAGGGGTAGCATGTACAAGGCAAACAGTAGAGGGCCCAGCACAGACCCCTGTGGTACTCCACAACAAAGAGGAGCAGTGGCAGACAGAGAAAGTCCTACCCGAGAGGTAGGATTTAAACCAATTAAGGGCATAATCCTTGATGCCTATAACATGTTCCAGTCTCCCTAAAATAATTTTATGGTCTACCATATTAAAAGCAGCAGACAGATCCAATAAAATTAAAATGGCAGGGCAACCTGAGTCGGTGATTAAAAGAAGATCATTAAAAACCCTCAGCAATGCCACTTCAGTGCTGTGGTGAGGTTTAAAACCAGACTGAAATTTGTCACTAATATTATTTGCATTTAAGTAGGCCAGTAGTTGGGAGAGGACGATTCTCTCTAATATTTTAGATAAAAACTGAAGTTTAGAGATTGGCCTATAATTCGCAAGGTCAGTGTGGTCGAGGCTAGTTTTCTTTAGGACAGGTTCCATCGCTGCATGTTTAAATGCAGATGGGACACGGCCCGTGAGTAATGATACGTTTATCCATGATAAGAAATGAGGCCCAATGACATCAACGCATCCTTTAAAATCCGGGATGGGAGGGAATCATGATCCGAGTTCGAACTTCTCGATTGATCAATTATGCTTTTAAAAGTAGAAAGTCAGATTGGTTCAAACTGGTAGAAGTTAAAGACTTCATAGTATCACATCTCCCCAGCACTTTCTGAATGCTGGTTTACTTGTGGTTCCTAGAGTATTAAAAAAGGAGAATGGGAGGCTGAGCCTTCAGCTTCCAGCGCCTTTTCTTTGGAACCAGCTCCCAGTTTGGATTGGGGAGCCAGATGGGTGTCATCACATCTTAAAGATCTCATGGTACATTATTATCCTAAAAGAGTTTAAGTCTGAAGTTTAAAAATGTTCTTAACTATTTGCATATCCACATATAGATAAACTCTGTTTTGGCACTGTGAATTACTTTAGCCATAAAAAGGCTGGATGTTAAATCTTTTTATTCCACTTTTGGATAAACATGAGCCGAGAGATCTCAATCTCTAACTTGGCAGCACAATGGAAACAGAACGTACTGGAAACATTTAAACTGTTGTAGATTAGCACACTAATTAGAATACCATCAAATCCCACAGCAGTCCCACTGCTCCCACTCAGTAACACTACTCTCTGTGGTCTCCTTTTGACCTCTGACCCCTCAGTGCTGTTATGAAGTCACCTATTTCATTAATCCTCAGTATCCTCAGATGTAATTAAAGAGCCAGTAGTGTGACTGGAGGTGAATATCAATCTCTGAAGTGGTAATGATGTTGGCGGCAACTTCTGTCCACCCACATGATCGCACCTGTCTGTCAAATTCAGCACAGCAGTGGAATAAGGAGTGATGTGTATGTGGGTGTGTTAAAGTTGCCATTGACTCAAATGAAAGATTCTTAGCTTATTTCAGTCATGCAAATTATTCATGAGTCATTTCATTAAAGTGCACTAAACTGCACTTTTCAATTTATGATAACAGAAAAGGTGAAAATAATTTTAATGAAGTGGTTTTAATAATTATACTTTTAGAAGGAACTAGTGCTTTCCTGAAATAAGCAGCGCAAATAAAAGTGTGCCTTATAAAAGCACTGTGTATTTCAGGGCAGAGAGCAAGCTATAATCAGTGATAAGGTCTCACATTAAGCATGCATAGAAAAGTGTGAATAATGTGTGAATGTGAGCTAAAAGACGCCTTTGGTAAAACAGAGGGTTTAATAAGTTGGGTGAACCATAGCATTCAAATAATGTTGGACTAAACTAACTAAAGCTGAACATTTTAAATAGTCTTCCTGCATGGTCACAATCATAACCCCTCTCCTAACACTGTGTGGATTCTTCGGTGAATAAAAATGCATCTTTACACTGAATAAAAGGAGAGAAAACAGAAATAAAAATGTTTTTCCTTGTCCAAACAGCTGTAATGAAGTTTAACAGGCAACACTCAAACTTTTTTAGTTAGAAATGCTATTTGAGTACACACTAAAGATAAACAAAAACAAAAACATGGTTAGACAGCACAGTCTCACATAGCTTATAATATAGTCATTTAATTTATTCATTGTATTAACATAAATTTTATTTTTTTTACATTTTACATTTTTATATTTTGTGATTGTCATTCTATAAAAAGTGAAGATTCTTCTGTTTTAAAGGGTGAAAAAACGCCACATTTTGAGTTTGGAGGGGTTTGCATTAAAAACAATCATGCCACTGGTCACACCTTAGCTCACAGTTTGAGTGGGATAGATTTTAGGACTTTTTAATTGAGTTATTAATCATTGAAAACAGTTCCTTATAATCAGTTAAGTTAATGACATAAAAAGCAGCCGGTTAAGCCTCTAAAAAAGTCCGGTTTAAAATAAAATTATGGTGTTGGTTAGCAAAGAATAGTTTGCTATAAACTGACAATTTTTTCATGCACACAAATTGTCTTTTCATGACTATTTTACATTTTCCTATGAAATGTGTTGGTGTTATTTTTATACCACACTGCAATTATGAGTGGAACTGATTATTATATTTTTGTCGTGGATTAAAGTCCAGTGTTCGATCCTTTCATCCACCACAACCTGATCTTAATGTGGACTTTGTTGTTATGCACTTCTTTCACTACAAGATGAGCTGCACTTTAGTGTTGTCCAAACGTGTGAGCTATGACATCCCAACTGATTTGTCAGTTGCAATAAAGTTGGAGGAACAACATCAACATAGCAACTTGGTCTCAGCTAACATGCTTTCTATATAAGCTGAGACATGCACGCACTGAGAAGTGCAGGCAGATTCATGAAACTATATGTTTATTATTTCATAGTATAAGATTATGCCAAAGTAATAGGATTTGAGTTTGAGTTTCTGCTTCTGGTTATAGTCCATACATGCTGTCTCACCTTTAATCATCTCTGTGTGAACCTTCACCAACATGAAAGCAATATTTAAAGGTTTGTGGAGTCAGAACGAGTACAGCTTTTACTGATTCCATACATCTCTATGTGTTTAAAAGATGTCACCTTTATCTTTCACTCTGTATTTTCTTCTAATTACCTATTAGCATGTTACTGCTCTCTGTTTCTCTTTGGGCAAGGAGCAGTAGATCCGTTTTTTTTCTGACACCTTTTGGGAAATTAATTCATTTCTTGCTAAAATGTCTTAATAATTACAGCGACATTGAGGTTAATTGCTTAATCTCTATTGAATTGGAACCATCCCGTTGAAATCCCCACACAATTTGTTCTAGAAACAGCAGCCAGAAGATCCTTTGTTACCAGAGGGGACGTTCTGACCCAAATATTTTTTTTTATTCCTTGAACATGGAGTAGGTAGCAGACAGGGAGCTCAGGTAAGCTGTCGACTGTTATTAATTCTCTACTTTGATTTCACGTCTGAAACTTGTTGTGTTGCAGAGGGAGAGAGTAGCTGACTGAGGTTTTTAAAGTATGGAGGTTCACTGGAGGAATGTCAGCCAAGGACTCATGCTAGTACCTTAAAAATAAAAGTGCCACAGTTTGTTCTAATCTTAAAGTTCTGAATTATGACCAGAAATCACTTAATGGCAGAGCTTTCACTGAATCATAAAACTTGTCCTTCACATTTTGAGCTTCTTAATAGCCGAATGCCTTTTGTGCACAATGACAAGTAAAGTTTTAAGCGTCTCCATCCCAAACTCATTCAAGAAAAAAGAAAAGTGCAATTTGTTTTGTTTAAGTGTGACTCTATTGTTAGTATTGATCCACAGGTCAGATCTCCATATCTGCACGATGGCTTGCTCTTGTTTCAACACAATAATTCTTGAATTATTGTAGCATAAAAGGCAGCATAAACCTGGACTGCCCCATTAACCCCTTCACTCTATAACACATCACTCATCTGCACAGTGAACTGAATGGTGTGATTGATATGAGTGGTCATTATGTTCAGGTTCAGGCAGTGTAGGACCCAATTCTGAAATCTCTGGTTCAGGCAAAGTGGGACCCACTGGCTCAAGTTCAGGTGGCTGGAGTGGTACTGGAGATAAAGAAGACTCAGAGTTCCCTGGAAGCTCAGGATTCTCAGAGGGTTTGGGCTGTGCAGGGTTCACATTCTCCTCTGATGATTGGGCCTGCTTTGCAGGGTATGCAGTCTTGTCAGAAGGTTGGGGCTGCACAGGACCCACTGCCAATTCTGGAAGCTGAAGGTGAGGCTGGGGACTGGCTGCACTCAACTTTGGAACAGGAATGGGCTGGGCCCTGGCCACACACACCCTAGATGCAATTATAGGTGCAGGGTGTTCAGTCTCTGGAGAGACACTGAAGACTATTGCTCCAGCTGTACAGGCAAAGCTGCACTGCTACAGGTGGAGCAACAGTCTCTCGTCAGGCCTGCACATTAAACTTTCTCTGGGAAGAACCAGTTCAGGAGCATAATATACAGTTCCTGAAGGTTACTAAAAACAGCTTCTGAATCAGCAGGCTGGGAAACAGAATATTCAATATCTGAGTGAAACATCTATGCTCAGCAGTATAAAACTCATGCTGGGCTCTAGAGGATTTACAAGCATGAAACACAGATTTTGAGTGAGGTTCATATGCTTTCGTTCGAAAAGCTTTTGTAAATGTCATTGGGAAGGCACTCAAGAGGTGCTGACTCTGAAGTTAAAAACACGTCGTCTACAGTTTTTACATTAGCTGTTTCAGTTACAGAAAACATAGTGTTCTCTTTTTGTACAATGGATATCTTGGAAAGGTTTGCATTACGTTTAAAAGAAAACTATAAACAAAGGAAAAGAACCAATGTGTTAATGAGCTCTCCATCTTACCTTAAATCAAAGTAAGGACAACATTTAGAAAACAACCATAGAAACCAGCATTTCTTTCTCCTCAGTCTTGTATTCTATGTACAAATATGGTGTGATATTGGCTAAATTTTCTTCAATAATGACATATTTTCCTTATTAAAGATTAGCTGATATAAATTTGAACAGTCCAAATATTGTCTTATTTTATTCATACTTCTAAAAAATGAGACTGTTGGAGCCTTGTTATCTGTTGTAGGACTCCTTCCAAATGAAGAAGCTGCTGAATGAAGTTGGGATGAGTCAAATACTTTGGTGATGGTACTTCATCACTAAATTCATTGATTCTTTGATTCATAAGAATCAAAGAATGTAAAGTGACAAAAACACTACCCTACAAAAATATTAATATTCGAAGCACTCATATCGTCACTCTGTCATGAGGTCACATAAAAATGGCCAGCGCCGACAGCCTCAGCATGACATCACCAGTCAAAGCTCAATTACAGTCAGTGGCATTCAATTTTTTTTTAAAACCAATGACCATGCCCTTCACACGTCAACACTGCGGCAGACTAAGCCGTCCGAGTCACACTGTTTACACCAGCACTGATAGCCCATTTATCACTGTTTCAAACAGCAGCAGCTGGTGGTGGCAGCCACGGCCCCTTCGGCACTCTGACGGCAGGAGAAGGTGAACAAAGATCTTTTCTGAGTGAAAACAGCAAGCAGTCAGTGAAAATGGCTGTTGTCCTCAGGGGCAAACAATGGTTTTCATTTAGCGTTTAATAAGTTGTCATAACATGACAGATGATTTGTGAGATGATTGAATAAACTATTAGCTCAGGGAAGGGGTGGGGGTCTGTTGTATGCTGGTGGACTTGAATGAATATGAAGTTTGTTTTTGAATATTACAGCTTAACATGCAGGACAATATATCAGCAGCCTGCATTAAACTTTATGTCTTTTTTGTTGCTTTTCAAAATAAAACATAAAAAAAGTTATATGCTCCAATGACCATGTTTAAGCATACCAAATAGTATCCCCAGTGCATGTTGCCTACTGCCATCTCCAGTGAAGAAACAGATGTTTTCGACACACCTTACAAGTAAATGCAATGACATTGTGTGTAAAATCATGGGATATCTTTTCCTACTTGAACTTACAGGCTTAAGTATTTTCAGATGTGACACAGTCAAAAAGCTACGTAAGACCACAGATGAGTAGTTATTCCTGTTAAGTGCAGCTGTTTCAAAAAAATTATTATTCATATGCATTAAATACACATGATTTTATCTGTAATAACATCCTTTCAATCAGTATGTACTTATTAAGATTTGTAATTACAACAACCATTTATGAACATCTTAAACATAAAAAGGTACATCCATTATTTTTTTATCAGAATACCATTTTAAAAGTAAATATGGACAAGAAAAACATTTTTATGTAGTATCATATAAAAACCCAATCTATAGTTGATATTTAGTACTTTAAAAAAAAAATTTTTTAATCAATATGGGTGTCTAGGTCTGTAAGATGTGCAGACTGAGTCCTGAGGTAAAAGACCCAAATACAAAAAGACAGGATTAATCTTAATAAAAGTGAGACATTTATTCCAAAAACAAAAAAAATAATATTAAAATAAAATAAATAAATAAAAGAACTGAGAATTTCAAATTAGTAGAACTAAACTGGGAAAGTGATGAATGGCAAACTGGGAAAATGAGCTGGCAAAGCGAAAGTGATACAATGTATACACTGGAGGGTGATTAGGGGAGTGGAGACAGCGGGGAAACACAGTAGGGACAAATTAGACATAATGAGACGGGGGGAGTAAAACTGAAATAATGCACATGAGACAGGGGACTGTCAAAATAAAACACTAACATACTAAGACACATGAGTTGGACATAGACAAAAACAAACAAACATGGCAGACTTAACATGGAAGAAACTAAAAAATACAAAATACAGAGGTGAGTGTATAAGGACAAGAGTGAACACTAAAGGGTAAACTAATAAACCTGAGACATTTAAAATAGAGATGCATAATAAAGAGGAAAAACAATATTGAATAATAATAACTCATAAACACAAGGAAACCAAGGTATGAAAATAGAAGCAGGGAGCATAAACCATTTCACAAAACGTATAACAATGAAGAGCTATAAGCAGAATTTGTGGCCAATGCAAGTTGCAAGACTGTTATTTGCAGCATACACACAGTAAAAAGAAATCCGTAAAAATACTGTACAATCTACAGTTTTTCCATGAAGGAATTTTCTGTTTTGATATTTCACAGGTTTTTATCTGTATTTCTTTAACCCCCTTAAGACCTGAACTCTTCCATGGCATGCATTTTTAATTTCTCTTTAATATTTGGGCATATTGGGACCTGATGAATGTAAAAACAAAGAATTGCCAGATTTGTTTTCACCTTATTTTTGTTTCAGACAAAAATGAGATGCACATATGAGGATATTCGTTTAAAATTTCAATAGAGCAGTGGCAGCATGATGTCCTCGTACGTGGATATCAGGCCCTTGTAGAGATAAATTTAGTATTTTCATCTAGACAACCCAAAATGTGATGTCTACATATGTGGACACCAGGTCCAAGGAGGTTAATTACGCATTGCATTGTGGAGCAGGAATCCACAAGAAGCGTGAAAATTTACAAGCAAGGCAGCTATCTTCATGGGCAGGGATTTGGAGACAATTTTGCACCTTTCTGAAGTAAATATCAAAAATATATTTTACATTTTAAAATTTATATCTTAAAAGACTTAATTTTATGTGCTTTTGAAAAGGATGTGAAAATTATTGCCTATGCTTCTTGGAACAAAGAAAAATATATATAATAAAATAATTACAATAATAATTAAATTATAATAAAAAAATAAATATTAATAATGGATTGGATTTATATAGCGCTTTTCAAGGCACCCAAAGCGCTTTACAATGCCACTATTCATTCACTCTCACATTCACACACTGGTGGAGGCAAACTACAGTTGTAGCCACAGCTGCCCTGGGGCAGACTGACAGAAGCGAGGCTGCCATATCGCGCCATCGGCCCCTCTGGCCAACACCAGTAGGGTAAAGTGTCCTGCCCAGGGACACAACAACCTGGACAGAGAGCCCAGGGATCGAACCGGCGACCTTCCGGTTACAGATGCCATTCCCAACCCCCTGAGCCACGGTCGCCCGTAGATTGAATGTTGCTATGGCTCAATGTTTCAGAAAGACATTCTGAAACATTTAATGCCTAGTTTAAAAAAATGTGTCAACTTAATTTTCTTCTGTGACTTCCTAATATAACAAAATACTATATTCCCTAAACTTTAGAATATCTTAAACTGTTCTCATATATTGGCACAGTAGTTGCTGATGGGCGAGTCCTGTTATTAACTATTAAGTAAAATGTATTGTGTTAAAAGTAAAAAAAGATTTTAAAAGTTAAAACCCCTAAAATAGGGGTTAGAAAACTGAAATAAAACACTTTGCCTACTTCAAATTTTTCTTTAGAAGGCCAGCCACTGTTTGATTTTTTATTCATTTAAAAAAATAAATCATTCAATGGCTGCAATTCTGTTAGCTCACTTATTAATGGAATCCTAAAACAACTCCAAATTTCCACATTTCCATCTTCTGCATTTGTAAATACGGTGCTTGTCTCCATACTGAACAATGCTAAAAGTGTTCTTTGCTTGCTTCTAGCTACTCCTTACCCAAATCCATCTTTTTTCTTTTTTTTTTTACCTTTGACTGCTGATCTACTCTATGTGCAGCCATTGGTTTGATTTGTTTTGCTGATCTATAACCAATAAATACTGCAGTAAGCAGGAGCAAAAAATCTTTTTTTAGATGCCTACAGTTAGCTGATCTTAAGCTGCCACTCATTTACTCACTCATTCCAAGTCACCCCCAGTGACCTTGGGGGTGACTGGCAATGTCACCGGCAATGGATTGCTTCCATATTTACTTACATAACCTGATCATAAGCGCTGAAGACAAATTACTCCACAAACTGTTTCAGGCAAGACTATATATATTTATATGCAGTTTTATATTTATAACTCCAGTGAGTTATTACTCAGCAGCAGAAAACATGAGGAGAATTTGAAACTGGAGCAATGTCGGAGGAGGGCATCAGCAAAGAGCTGTTTTACTAGAGAGTTCAGTGTCATCTTCCTCTTTCTTTCTGTTCCTTAGTCAAAAACGTATGATCCTAAAAACTGCTAACAAAAAGTTATGAACTTAATTTTCCAATCCAATCAAGAATTTAGAAACTGAGTTCTTGATTGGATTGCTTGATTGCAAGCTTTATTTGCAACAGACTTTTTGACTGTAAAAGGATTGCATTGTTTCACTGAGATAGTGTGTACAATGTTTTCTCCTTTTACTTGTTGGCAATTAGACAACAAGTAAAAGGGAAAAAGCAGCATTTAAGGTTTAAGTAAATGTAAATGTGATTGAAACAAACATTCATGTTTGAAACATACATAAATTTGATAATTGCAGTTGCTTCGTTACACTAGTTATCTGATGATTTCCTTCAGATTTGTTGATGATTCTATCTTGAATTCTATAGCACATCTTCGGTTTGTTAATATCCTTTCAATAAAATATAACAGGGAAACACATTTAACATTATATCAAAATAAAACTCTTTTATGGAACGATCTTTTATTATTTTAAAGTGCTTGCTCTTGAAGCCTGAAGACTGATAAAAACAGCCAGGATCAGCTCTTTTGTTGTGATGGCTACCCCGACTTTAAGATGTGTAGAAGAAAATGGCTAACAGGTGGCATTTTCACCAAAATGTGTGATTTTAAATACATTAGTCATCAACTTTTTTTATATTCTGTTTCTAGCTTTGATTTCAATATGTTGTTTCATCTGTTGAGACTAAATATAGATAATTGCCAATTATAAGCAGAATTTGTGGCTACTGCAAGTTTCAAAACTGTGGCATTGCAAACAATTGAATTTTGCCCCACAAAAGAAAGTAAATGAAAGGGAGAGAGCTCAAACCCTTTAAAAATGGGGGGAAAAAATTAAGCATTCAGTAAAAAAGTCAATCAGGTCATCCCATGGTGCATCAGCGTCTGATGTGAAGTCCGAAGCTGATGCAACCATTTTATTTAAGTAGAAAGTAATTTCTCCAGTCTGACTGGACTTCTATTATGCAAAGAAACAAACCTAGATACACAGTCCATTAAGTTTTATCAGCAATTCAACAAGGACTCAAAACACTGTGAGGAAACACCTTCTGAAACACCTAAAGTGATTTCAAGTGATGTGAAAGACTAAACAAAGCAGTGCTGTCACAGACACACATCTGACGGGTTTACTATGAAGGAAGAGAGTAATGGCTTGAAGTTGGAATTTTTAGTGTCACATAAGTGGCTCTCTTTTTACCTGGCTATGTCACTTTGGTAACTTTTGCTGAATATGGGATTTAGTATGTTCTGAGTTTTTGTTCACAATCATCTGGAAATGCCAATTTTATTGATTCTTTCAATCAATGCTGGATTTGCTGCTGGGCAGTTGTGTTTTATAAGTTGTGTACTGTACTAACACCAGTAAATGAAACAAAAAGTATCTGTCACATTGTCACTGTGGTACAATATCGAGGCAATATGTGTAATAGACATTTTACTTTGTTCTAAACTGAACTAAAGAGATTTCCATGGCTTTGGGACAGCAATATTTTCATTTATTTGAATGAATCCAATGTAAAGTTTTGAAAGCTCTGTGTGCAGCTGTCAATTTAGAAATTAACATCAGCACAAAGAGTACTTATTTGACCATTCTCTGACATGCCTTCTTTGGCGCAAGTGCATCAGAACCATCTCCCCATCACCATTTTACCATATTTCTACTTTGGTTTTTATTGATTCTGGACACCCCCGAACCTACTTTGTAACTATGGAGTATTTTGAGTGCTGAAAGGAAACTGAAATTTATGAATCCTTTAATAAACCTTTAAAGGTTTAAAGAAGATACAAGAGATGTAGTGAAATCAAAGGGCTATCATGTGAATATTATTTCAGTGCCTAAAAAACAGATTTTCAAAAATTTTTTGTAATTTTTTTCTTTTTTTTTTTGCTTCCCCGTTATTAGTACATAAATACTCCAATGAATGTGATCAGACAGTTATTTTCCCTTTATAGTGTTTATTTCTTGGATTGGAGCTATATTACATTGTAACTGTTACCATAAGAGTAGTAAAACATTTATACTGGTGCAGATTTGTACTGAATGATAGCAGTACTCAGCCATCCATCACCATCATGGTGGAGACATTGGAGTGGTCTCACATCACCTTTACAATCTGCCAGCATTCAGTAGTGATCTAGACACTGCAGTGCTACAGGGAACTAAACTTTAAAGAGCCAATATCAAGCTCCATTAACTCTCCTTCACAGCTTTTCATTACACTTTACTATTTGCTGGTCGACCACCACATAGCATGTTCTTACAATGTAGGGAAATGCATAGTTTAACTGCTCATTTGTCACTGTAGACATGACATGGGTCTGATTTAGTGGCCATGAGCAGGAGGAAATGTCATGTTCAAATTCATTTCCTGACTGCACTTCTATTTCCTGTTAGCTACAGGATTAACTTGTAAATTAGTTAATGTATTAGCTTTGGGATCAGATTAGCCATCCCATTTAGCATTTCTGTGATTCCTTTGGTCCTTGGAGAAAAATCGATGCAAATTAGCCATTCACTGTGATTTAAGGAGCTCTCTGCTTTTTTTTTTTTTTCTTTCCCGCATGTCCCGTTTGGTTTGCTATCAGAATTATTGTCTAAAGGCAAAGAAAGATGCCCAGCAGATTTACTTTACCAAATGGACCACCCCAGCTTTGCTGTATTGGTCTATTTGATTCACCTTTGCTTTTATTGTTTATTTTATTTTATTTTCACTTGCTACACGCGGGACAGACATGCCTGGGGGAAAGAAAAGGGAGAAAGAAAGAGGGAAAGAAAAACAGCGGAGAAGAGGGATGGGGATAAAGGGCAAAAAACAAAAACCAACAAAACAAACAGACAAAAAATGCATATATCAATCACCTGGATCACCTGTTGAGAAAGAAAAAAGAGAAAACAAGCAAAAAAGAGAGCAGTATAATAAACAACATCATCACAATAATCTATGTGAATATAACAGTAAATACTAAATACTGAATATTATTGTGCAGCATGTAAGACCGACAGCGCACAGTGTGCTTTGAGGTAGGAGCCAAAAAGGGTGTAGTTTGTGTCTGTGAGCACCCGTGTGTACACCTGTGAGCATGAGCGTATACCCCAGGTCTAGGTACCCTTGCCCCCAGAGGGGGAAACTGCACCGAGACCCAGTCAGTGTTACCCTCTTCCTGGGGTGGAGAGAAGCAGACTGCCCCGACTCCGCAGCAGCAGGGAGGCCCCACATTCCAGACCCCAATCGGACGGTGAACTCCTCCCAGCCCCCCCCCCCCCCCCCTATATAAAGACATTTACATCCATGTTTATAAATTACATACTAAGGGGGAATAATGTTTTATAAATTATGAATTAAATATATAAAACAAAAACATGTAAATATTGTTTCATAGTTCCATATGAAGTCTTTTTCCACAGTGGCAATAACTGTGCATGGATTCTGTAGCAATGATTTTCTCCAGAACAAGATGTAGTTCCCACGTCATGTCTCAGTAATAGTCTTAGTGTTTGTTATATCCTGTTTTATTTTGATAGACGTTCGTCTCGTGTGCCTTGTATTTAGTTCTGCAACCCTTTGTCTCATGAGTCTGCCTCTGTTTGTTTTTTGTTGTGTCCTCCCATGTTTTTCCTGTTGAGTCATAGGTTTGATTTTCCTCGCCTTGTTTTTGCACTTTATTTTGTACAGCTGTTTGGATTTGCCTTTTCCAGAATACTATGCTTTGCTGAATGATGACCTGTTAATGTCCTCAGCTTTTTAGATTACAGACTTGGCATTTTACTCTCACTGCCTTTTTGGTTCCCTGAGTTTGGGTATTATGGTCTTCTGAACTGTCTCTCTTTTTCTTCCTGCTGTTAAGTTATTCTGTCTCTCTGTGCAGGAGTGTGGCTACTCACTTATTCTTTTGCGCCCCATAGCTAGCCAAAAAGCACTATTTTATTTATTTTTGTAATTTTATTATTATTTCATCTGTTTAAAATAATGGGAAAATTCTGTTATATTAAAAGAATAGCAAAAAGAACTTGCTTGATTACCCATCAGCAGATGTATGATAAGATACAGTTTAGATCTGGTTAGGTTAATGTATTTTGTCTGTCTGTCTCCTAGACATAATCTGCCCTTGATCATCTCCATAACCATTTTAAAAAAAAGTCACAGTGTCTTCCTCCCCAGCATCACTTGACACCTAGGTCATTACCTCAGGACCTCCTTGGCAGGGTTGTGGCAATAGATGTGTGCCTGCAGCACTCTGCTTTGCAAACTAATATCAAGATTGTCATATTATATTATTGGACTGCAGAATGGGTGAGGTGAATGTCTTAAGAAGCTGTCTTGGCTTTGTTGATCACTCATTTGTTGCTGCTAGGATAAATGTTTTTCTTGTTTCACAACTTAAAAACATTTCAAATTGAAAAACACACTTTCACTATCTGTAATTAACTCTAGCTAGCTCTACTATGTATAACTATGTTTGTCATTTTCTCTTTGAATCAGCAGCTTTGCATATTAGCTGCTTGGACTGCAGTTTGTTACAATGCAGACACACACAGAAGCATTAACCTTGTACAAAGATTTAGTTTTTGCAAGCTCATTAGCCAATCGTGTCAGAGCTAATTAACGGTCTGAAATATGCTAATAAGTCAGTGTGGAGACTGACAGATATTCAATCTCTATTCCATCACACAGATGTGGTGCAGCTGAATATTGCCCAGCTTTATTTATGAATCAGCAGATTGATCAGTCATTTGACTTGATGATGAATGTGCTTGTGTGTGACTGACATCTCTCTTAAAAGATGACTTTGGCCTCCCCACAGTACAGGAGGTGAACCCTGCCCACAAAACATAATGTTTGAATCATATGAATAACTCAAGAAATTTTAAGGTGTTCTTTAAGTGAAGTTTCAACTTCTGATGATGATTTAGTTATTGTCTGTGAACAAACACCTAGAACGAACCAACGTTCTCACAAAAAAAAAACACGAAAAGTCCAAAGACATGCAGATTTGGTTTACTGGTAAATGGTTTCCTGAAAGCACTCAAACCAGTGGACATGTTGTCAGGTTCCAAAACAAAAAAAGCTACAACTGACTCTGCAACCGTACACTTTAGAAATGTTCAGTCTACTCCATAAAGAAGTTGAAGGGAAACAAGTCAGTTTCTGGGAGAAAAGTACAAAATCCAAACAGGATGGGAACCAGTGTCCCCTGGCCAATAAAGCTGGAGGTTATACTATATACTACCACCAGTCTTCCAAGTTTCTCATGTAGACTTGTAGGCTTCTAAAGCAGTGAGGTTATTTCTCAATGGTCAGTATCACTCTGATTGATTAGGGACTATAGTGCAAGACCAGTATAATGGTAAGACATATGCAGCCTCTGACAAAAATGTCAATGTACTGATGATGAAGGCATTGTTTTGGCCATATCTGCTTGAGCTAATTGTAAATAATTACGGAAAAATATGTGTTAAATATTTTAAGATTGAGTAACTGGCATGCAATTTGCTAATTATTGGCCAGCCAATAATCAAATCAAATCACAAATCACTTTTTATTGTCACATCACATGTGCAGGCACACTGGCACAGCACATGCGAGTGAAATTCTTGTGTGCGAGCCCCACAAGCAACAGAGATGTGCAAACACAACAACACAAACGAGCAAAATACAAAAATGGCCAACCTGAAACTAATAAATATATGTACAATATATAATAGTGTATGCATTTCTGGATGTGTATACTAAATATTTTCCTGTGTGTGTGTGTGTGTGTGTGTGTGTGTGTGTGTGTGTGTGTGTGTGTGTGTATACACATTTTTACAAATTAAATAGTAAAAAAATAAAATAAAATAATAATAATAATAATAATAATAAAATATATAAAATATACAGAGTTGAATATGTGCAAAACAAGTGGCATTTATATACAGTGTGGAGTGCATAATGTTGAAGTTCCAGTAGTGAAGCTGAGGTGTCTATGACGTGTTCAGCAGTCTGATGGCCTGATGGAAAAAGCTGTCTCTCAGTCTGCTGGTTCGGGACCGGATGCTGCAGAACCTCCTTCCTGATGGAAGCAGTCTGAACAGTTTATGGCTGGGGTGACTGGAGTCCTTGATGATCCTCCCCGCTTTCCTCAGGCACCGCTTCCTGTAGATGTCTTGGAGGGAGGGAAGCTCACCTCCAATTATCCGTTCAGAGCACCGCACTACTCGCTGGAGAGCTTTGCAGTTGTAGGCGGTGCTGTTGCCATACCAGGTGGTGATGCATCCAGTGAGGATGCTCTCAATGGCACAGCGATAGAAGGTCCTGAGGATGCGGGGGCTCATGCCGAATCTTTTCAGTCTCCTGAGAAAGAAGAGGCGCTGCTGCGCCTTCTTCACTGTTTTGTTTGTGTGTACTGACCACGTAAGATCCTCAGCCAGGTGTACGCCAAGGAACCGGAAGCTGCTCACTCTCTCCACAGCAGCGCCGTTGATGGTGATGGGGGTGTGTACTTCTCTGCACCTCCGGAAGTCCACTATCAACTCCTTTGTCTTTGCGACGTTGAGGGTGAGATGGTTGTCTTGACACCAGTGGGTCAGGGCGCTGACCTCCTCCCTGTAAGCCGTCTCATCACCGTTGGTGATAAGACCCACCACTGTAGTGTCGTCCGCAAACTTCACAATGATGTTGGAGCTGTTAGTGGCTGTGCAGTCGTAGGTGTAGAGTGAGTACAGGAGAGGGCTCAGTACACACCCTGTATTGTGTTGTGGCGCTGCTGCATTGTTTCCGATTCTTTTCATCCTGTGAGGAGTAAAACTGTCTTCCTGCCAAATGTTACACGAATATCTCACGTATCTGAGACATTTCATTAAAAATTTGTAACCTCATCCTAACAATGGTTCTAAAATAAAAGCAAAAGACCAATCTTTAAAGTCAAGATTAATCCTCTGGCAAGCATCAACACAGTTTTGTGCTACTAAGGATGCATTAGTGAAAAGGCTCTCTGCCCTCTGCAGAGATTTTTCTTTTTTGTCTGTTTTCTTGAATCAATATTTTTCTCTAAAATCTGAAATATGTTTTTAAATTTAGTATTTCCTCTTGAACTTATGTTTTAAAATTGTCTTAATTCTTTATCTGTATATTTTTTTACAATCTATTCTCTTGAAGACATTAAAAATATATCCCATACTTTGACACTTGATGGGCTATTGTACTTATTAAGTCTTTCTGTAGACTAAGCTGCTAGCCTGAAGATAGTAAGGTCATCAAGACTGTACATGCAAAACGCAGCTGAGCATGTAGCTCAGGCGGTAGCACAGGTCATCATCTAATTGGAAGGTTGGTGGTTTGATCCTTGTGTCCTCCAGTCTGCTGCAGACTGAACCAAGATGAAGTGGAATTAAATATGAGCCTACACGTCTTGATCTTTGGTCTTTTTGAAAGATTAAATATTAGATTAATAAGGGTAACAGATAAAAGTTTAAGGAATCATCGGCTATTGTAATGCACCCTTAAGGAAACATGAATGTCTGAATTAAGTGGCATCAACAAATACTTGACTGACAGTAGTGCGCTTTTGTAGGAATATTTCACTATATTAAAGCTTAAAAAACTAAAAAATTGCTTGCGGCCAAAAGGAAAAAAGTAAATAACAAAATTAGCCTCTAAAATTATAGACCTAAAACTATAAGCCTGTCTACTATGTGTGCACAGACATCCAGAGTATCTATGAGGATTGGTGGTACCTGCAAAATAACGCTGAAGACCTGGGGTTAAACCTGAAGTTACCCGCTGGAGCCTTAAACCCTTGAAAGCCTTTGAGGATGCCTTGTGATCCAAACAAAACATCCTAATCCTAGGTTATAAGAATTACTTTTTCTTTTAGAAGTCTCAGGGGTTTTGCAAGTTTAAAGTGTTTCTTCTGTTTTCTAGTATTGTTTAGGGTTTTAGGATTTTTTTTTATAATTACCAATATTTGCAAAAATTGTGCTTTTAACCACTTCTCATGGGCTTTTTTGATTCTTTGGTTACAATCCTTTCTTGGTTGCTCACCATCTGAATCAAACTATTCCTTGAATTCGTGAAAGGAAACACAGAGTCAGTACGCCTTCAGCAAGGGCTAAATTGCCCTCCCCCCGGTTTGTCTCTTGGCTGGCCTGCCTCCTTCTGAAGTTTGTAACCTTACTCCAAGACAAAAATTCAATAAAAGAAAATGTTGAAAAACTATTTTCCAAAAGAAACAGTGGACATTTTGGGTTGAGAATATTTTTTATATAATGCAGACACTTGAAAAAAAATCTGTCCAATAAAAAATCTAATACAGACTAATTTAATTACACTGCTGTGTTTTGTCAGTCTAAATAAGCTGAGAGTTGATTGTTATAGGTACACCTGGTGTTTCTCCAGGAAATAGGTCCCACTGATGATGCAAATCTCCCCTCATAAATCATGGGTTTTGAGGTAATTCAGTTTAAAGATAAAAATATCTTTGCTGACTCTTGGCTTGTCTGGAAACACTTCAGAAAGTTTAAGATCCAAACATCCTGTGATTCAGACATTCAGAATCACCAAATCAAACAATTGAAACAACTAAGGGAATCCATACAAGCCATGAAGGTACTTCTTGGGACTGATATTCTATTTTTGCATCATAACTATGTATCATAAAATCTATCTTTTGGATTCTTGTGTTAGGAAAACACTTTTGATGAGTGGAGAACCTAAGGGGAGGCCAGGAGAAAAGTCAGTGTGAGAGGGGTTGATGTGAGCAGCTTTTCCTTCCCTCAGTAAAATTTATTGCCTCTTTACTTTTAATGTCTTGTCACAGTTAGTATTCACAGTCTGCTGTCATTTAGCAGTGGGTGGGTGTTATTGCTGGAGCATCCCCACTTGCCCAGAAATGACCACCATTTCTTCCTGTTTTGGATCAGTTAACCTATCTGTTCAGTGCATCACAGTGGGGTCCTGCTCCACAGTTTAGCCACTGATGCATTTATCAAGGGGTGACAAATGAGCTGTCCTTCCAGATGCCTGATTACTTGACCTTTATTCCCCAGGAGCTGAGCAGGGAGCAGCGGGTGGGGTCGGTGCAATGTCCTGATGGAGCTCAGTGATGCCACTCTCATATTCTCCAAGCTGTTGTAAGAGGAAAATGCCTAGATGGAACACCCAAATGCAGACATGAACATGACTTAAGAAAGAAGTTAAGATTAACTGGTGTTGAGTTGGAGTAAGTGAAATTCTCACATTCCCTAGGAACAGCCAGAGACCGTGCACATCAGTTCCATTTGAGGCAGAGAAGCTGATGAGTATAACACATTAAAGCATGGGAGGAAAACTCTTTTTATTGGACTCTGATTCAAGATCATTACATGAATGGAATGGCATTAGCCTGTGAATGTGGCATTTCTTTTTTTTTTTTTTCTTCCATCTTATTTCTAGTTTTGGGCAGCAGATTGCCACTTACAGCCCTATTTATGTGTTTTCTATTGCTACTTCCCAGTTTCTGCACACAGTAAGCAGGCCTGCTGGTTATCATAAGTCCACACTACAGATAGCATTATCATATCATTAGATTAGATTATCATTAAACGCTGCATTAAACACGCAAACTCATACATGTAAACACACGCACGTACAGTACAGGCATTAACACAGTATGCTGCTGTTAATGCTCTCCTCCCGAAATTCCAACTAAATATTTTCATAGTACAACCTTCTGAAGAGGAACTGAATAGTATGTTTTCATCTTCTGCTCTTTAGATCAGAGAGATTTGGAAAACACACATGTAGTCTTACAGCAATGACTCACAATCTATAACAACTATGATTTGATGCTTCATGAATGACATACTTCAATGCTACATTCATTACTCATAGTAAGACACTGCACCTCTGCTCTTAAATAGTAAAACCTTATGCAATTCAGTTAATCGCCGCGTGCAGCTTTCAACAGAGTAGCTTATAATTTTAGATCAACCACTAGTAGTCCTGTTTTACAGGCTTTTGAGGTTTACAGTGAAATCAAAGAACAAATAGAAGTGCTACAAGGAATATTGTCATCATTTCTTTTATTTTTTGGCAGGAGTGTGCACCTTAAATTTGATCCTTAGCATCGGGCTGTCAACAGGGATGTGAGGACCTGGAAGAGCATTCAGTTCAATAAATATTGTGCATCAGATTGTACAAATTAAACACAATGTTTCACAAGATAGACAATCTCTGATCAACAACTGCCATACTCACCAAATGTGGCTCAATCCCTTTTCCCCAATACGAAATTTACATTAAAGATTCACAGGTCCAGCGCATACGGCCAGTGCTGATATGCAAATAGTTGGCAAAACATTTAAAGAGCAATCTAAAAATAGCATCAGCACTGAATGCAGTGCAGAGGTGCAGAGGGAGATGACCTCCAAATTTAATTAGAGTAAGGTTTTTCTGAGTCTGACTGTGCTGGTCTGCTGGGGCCCCCTATATGTTGGTAACATGCTCCAGCAAGAAGTCTGGAAGTACATAATCAAAAAGTTCAGTTCAATTAATTGAAATTCAACCATATTTATATAGCACAAAATTAAAAAAACAGTCACCTCAAGGCACTTTATATTGTATAACAAAGACGCTACAACAATAAAGAGAAACCCCAACGTTCAAACAACCCCCTTTGAGGAAGTTCTTGGTGACAGTGGGAAGGAAAAACTCCCTTTTTTCCTGGAAGAAACTTCTAGCAGGACCAGGCTCAGGGGGGTGGCCATCTGCTGTGACCAGTTCAGGGTGATGAAAGTGTTAGTCAAACGAAAGTGTTAATGACTGTTTTTAATGAAGAGCTTAATAAAGCAAGAAATGGGTACTTCTCTATTTCAATTAACACAAATAAGCACAGCCTTGGAGCTCTTTTTAACACACTGGAGTGTTTAAATTCTGTAACCTTTAATCAGATTATGGTGTTGATTGAGAAAAGTCTTCACTTTCTACATTTTTTCAAGTCTAAAGTTAAATGACATAAAATTCTAAATAGCAGCTCCTCATTCTTTTATTGGTGTCCCTGGCTCCCAATCTTATTTAATGACAATCTCTATGGATGAGCTTTTAAATACTGGTACAACTGAGTTGCTCCTCAAGCTGTGTCCATGTGATTCCACAAAATTTCAGTTAAATGTCACTGCACCAAAATGCTCGGAATGAATAAAAAATATATGTAAGGGAAAACAAATAAAGGTGTAGGCTTTAACATCCATCCATCCATTTCTTCTGCTTATCTGGGGCCAGGTCACAGGAGCAGTAGCTGAATCAGAGAAGCCCAGAGCTCCTTCTCCCCAGTCACCTCCTCCAGCTTATCCGCTGAAACACTTATCCGTACACTTTGCTTTTAAGGTCCCGGTATACCCGCCCCAACTATTTTTTAAAAGATTTTTACTCCCGCAGAAACAATTTGGAAATCTGTGCCTTCCTACTTGGACCTTAGACACTGTTATCAGGTTTGCTACAGTAGACTTTTCTTGAATTGGTTGTGCAGGTTTCTCTCTTATCATTTTGTCACCACTTTCTCCACTTGTGAGTCTGTTAGCTGGAGCGGTTTGGAGCAGAGTATGAAGTGGTGAGTACTGGGACCTCCGAGTCTGAGGCCTTTGGTCTCAACCGGGAAAGAGTGGACTGCACACTTTAAGTCAGGGACGAGTTGCTGCTCCAAGGGGGAAAGTTCAGGTATCTTGGAATCTTGTTCATGAGTGAGGGAAGAGGGGAGTGGGAGATCAACAAATGGATTTGGGCTACCACTGCAGTGATACAGATACTGTCTGTCGTGATGAAGAGAGAGCTGAGTGTGAAAGTGAAGCTGCTGGTCAATCTTCGTCCTTACCCTCAACTATGGCCACAAACTTTGTATAGTGACTGAATGAAATTGTAAGTACAATTGTCAGAACCCTTAGACATAGAGTTAGGATTTCATCCATTCTATGTGGAGGAGTAAAGCCGTTGCTCCAAAGATTTCCAAAACAAATTAATCTCTAGAACAAAACATAACAACAGCATCATAAAAGATGTACATCCAGTCATCCATCTGTAATACTCATACTCAATGTATCACCTTCAAACTCCCAAAGCTAGTGAAGATGTGCACTATTTGTCCTGTCAGACAATCAATGAGAGAGCCAAGTTCAGCCAAGTTCAGCTCTGGCAGTAAGCTAATTGATTGCACTGGTCTGCTTTTGAACTGCTGCTGGTAGTTCATTTGGGCCACTGTGCAGTAATCACTCACAATAGATTATATTTCATCATCACGTAGTGGCTCAGTTATACCCTTCAACTGAAAAATAAATCAAGTACCTGTAAACAATAAGGATTGGCTGTCTATTGTATTATGCTCACTAAAAACAACATGTGCTGAAGTTACATCATGTGCTAAAAACGTAGTTTTTCCTCTAACATCTTTTGCGGTGACTCAATCAGAAGTTTGTTAAAGTTGTGCTTTTTTAAAAAAATCTGACAAGTTATAAACTTCATAGGTAAACATTTACAATTTACCAAGTTCTTGTAGTCTTGGTACTCCGGAGGCACTTTTCTCATATCAATATAAAACTTTCAGTTGCTTAGCATAAGTGGCCATTTTAACTTTGAACAGGATGACAATTTTTCATTTATTAATTTTTTTTAATCCTGTGAGTTCTTGAGAGTGAGGACAAAACTTCATTTGGGGCCTCTGCACCTTCTACAACCCTCCCACCCCACCCCAATATCTGCTGCAGATGAGGAGATCAGCAGGGTGTGAAATGGCCATGGTGATTGCTCCGAGGCCATAGGGCCTCTAGCCCATTCACAGCCTGTCAACTCTCTAATAGAGCCAGAGGAGATTGGAGACAACCCCACAGTTACCAGTGCTACCCCACCATCATTATTGCCACCATGCTGTTAAAAGTATAATGCGTTTTAGATATGGAACGGATTTTCTACCAGTTTCCTACAGTATTTAAGAATTAAATAGATGTTCCTATTCTATTTTAAGTTTGATCTCAAGGGAGAAGGTGATTTAGTATGGTAGCCCTTCCTTTTAAAGTCGCCTTATTATTACGTACCAAGTAAAATATGGTCATTTATAGTGTAGAATAGAACAGATAGAAGTAAAAAATATCAGAGCTATACCAAGACAAGGGATAAGAGAAACCAAATAAAAATTATATTGTTTTAATTTTGGATTGGATGTTGACACAAATTCTAGTGAAGTAGCTGCAATTGTGTGAAAGAAGGGATACGATAATTAAATTAATATGACATTTTTGCTCTGACAGCAGCCCTTAAGAAATTATTTTTATAGTGATGATGAAAACATACAAATTTGAATTGTATTATAAAACAAAAGGAAGTGTATGTGAACTATTCCATCAGATAATTTGGACTAGTGAACGAAATCTTAAAATGATGACAGATCACTGACATTTTGTATCTACTGTGACTGTGCAAACTTGAGTCTTGAATTAAGAATGAACTGCCGTTAAAATATGTCATAACAGAAATGACTTGATCTAAGAATTAGATTTAGTTTCAGAGTGGCCTTCACAGAGTAAGCTGTGCATAGCGGACAAAAAAGTGGGCCAGGCTTCTTTTTGATGTGTGGAGTGTAAATACAGCCCTTCACCCCCCTTCCTCTAATTGTAACTGTGTTGTTTTCATATTGTTGAGTCTCAGAGATGTATAATTTATCACACAAATAATCTGGAACAAAACAAACTCTCCTCTCAGCTCCCGAGAGCCCGAGCATCTAATGAGTTCACTCCATAAAATATTCATACCTCTGCAAATTATACTATCACTTTCCCTGCAATATACACAAGTGCACACACACACACACACACACACACACACACACACACACAAAGAGCTGTCCAACATTCCATTGGATATAATGGCAGGTTGTACAACCTTAAAAGCTCATTCATCACTGTCAAACAACAACAATGTATTCTTTATTGCTTTACGTCTGTGACTTGACTTAATAAAGACATCAGTTACTCATATTGATCCAGATCTCATTTAAAGTCTTCTCAAATGTTTGGACCCTCATCTTATTGACCAGGGTCATGCAGACCCCAGTGGTATTTTTGTGTGTTATATTTCATAGGTGTGGGTGTTTTTTTTTTAATAATTTCCTTTTTTTTAAACTTTGCAAATCAGTTTGTATCTCATAAAGCCACATCATTGTTTTCTATTTCTGCTTTGATTAGTGCTTGAAAAAATGTTCTGGCCAGATTAGCGAACCTGAAATTGATAGTTTCCAGGGAAAGGAAAAAACAGGGACTGTACTTTTTCTCAAAAGGTATTCAAACACTTACATTTCTGCAGGTGATTAATCCAAATTTGCACTGATGAGTTTTTAGATAGTGTACAATTAGAAAGATTTAATAGTAGTAATTAGGAATTAGTAGTAATGTTAATACCTCAGACATATTACCTTGAATTAAAACAAAATTTTTAAAAGAACTTAAAAATTCATCTCTCAACTAAGGTTTTATACTTTTTGGCTTTTGTCCTGTAAATCAAAATGTTACACCAATAAACAAATAAGATTTTACAAAAGTACTCTTTTTTTCTCCACCCCGTTCTTTTCACCTGGTTTTAGATTTTCTCATGTTAGAAATATGAGGAAATATTATTTCCAGGCAGCGGGAAGGTTGAAGGTGCCATTTTCATCCAGTCACAGCCAATTATGACCTGGCCATCAAGAGATGAGAAGTGGAAGAGCAGGGAAAGAAATCAGACGAGGTTTTCATGCTGAGAGCCTGCCACCCTCCACCAACACCTTTTTCTCTTCGAGGAGAGAATCCAAAAATCCAAATCAGGAAACCATCTCTCCTCTTTAAAAAAATTCAAATGCCAAGGGGCTACAAAAAGCCCATGTGACAGAAGATTGAGCACTTGCTTCAGCATGTGAGGGAATGACTGAATTTCATTAAGATAGACTCCAACACTTTTGTCTCATTAGCAGATCAGGAATCAGGGGACGAGGCAGAAGGAAACTGCACTCAGAGTGATCACACAGGTAACCACTTGCCCAAGCACTTTTTGATTGGTTAATTAGTGTGTTTTCAATCAGCCAGCTCTTGCAGCGCACTCCCCCATAATTAAAAGGTAAAAAGAAGGCTTCTAATAAAGCCTGCAGCTTCTTCTCTTTTACCCTGTAAAGCTATTATGGTAAAACCTGGACTGAATACAGTGAGGAGTAATGCACACACATAAGTTAAAGTATGTATAACACTATAAGGATATGTGAGAATACTTTATGAAGCTTATACTTGATAAGGTTTGAGCTGGCAAAAAAAAGTCCTATTTAGAGATTTAAAAAGGACAAGCCAAGAAAAAAGACAATTATAAAAGTGTTTGGTTACAGTTCATTTCAAAGTTTATTGCTGGATTTACAATCAGTCATACAGGTGTAGCAGTTGAACAGCCAATCATAAGGGGACTACAAAGGCTTAAATAGGTGATTGCAGCCAGGTGTGGGGACTGCTTCCTGCCATTGTCCTGGACTCTGGTTTGGCTCCCCTGTGGGTTGAACTGATTTACACTTTTGCCTGGTGAGCTGAAATAGTGGACTTTTTAATAGTTTTACCCACTCCAGTGTTTTGTTTTGTACTGGTATATTTCCATTTAGTAATTTGTAGGTGCCATAGCTAACTTATGTTTTGTTTTTTCAGGAGCACTGACTGCTGTTTATTCTGGGATTTATTTATTTATTTTTTAGCTTTCATTTGAAGTATTGTTTATTTAGCTATTTAATAACTGTGTTTTTCATATTTGTTGTTCTGTCCTCTTTGTTTTTAGTGCTGTGGCGGGTGGCTGCCTCCAGCTCTAGGCTTTGTTGATATATTGGGAGCAGTTTGTTCACTAATGGAATACTCCAGGTATCTCAGCAGTGGTTGGTTTTATTTATTTATTTTAACTACATATTTTAGCAAAATTCTTAATAGCCAGTTGGCAAATACAAATGAACTGAATTATATTAACCCAGTTTTCAGCATAATCCCTCACAGCTCAGACTTATGCAAAGTGCACACTAAATAGATTTTACCAGAGTTCTTGATTTAAAAACTTATTTTTTTCAACTAAAGGCATCACTTCAGACTAAAGTTCCTTTCTGTGTTTTAATTTCCTTTTTACCTCGAAGAGGAAGGAATTAAACTTGGCACACTTTGTGACACCATGATTATTTTGTTGTAGCTGCGCTTCTAGGCAATAAATCTTATGCTATTGGCGTTATTTCCCTTGAAATTGTGGCACATTTGTAAGGAAAATGCATTTTGGGGTTGAGCATAAGATGTGTGAGTGTATGCACTATGTCTATGAAAAACGTGCACAATCTTTCTTTACTCTGATATTGACTTATGTTCATCATTTATTGGACTGGATGATTAGTCATATTGGCAATATAACAATTTATTGAGTTAATGGTCCCTCTGCATGTAGAGGAACCACCTCCTGATGGTTACCCACTGTGGGATGGCATCTCATCAACCAGAATAAGATTGTGTTATGTGAACTTGTGGACTCAACATTAGCTGTATTGTCCCTGTAACAAGGAAAATATTGAAAGTGGGTTGTGTTTTTAACCTTCCAATCCCCCAGAATTTTTAGACTTGAACAGTCCTCAAAATCCTCCTCCATACACATGAATGCACATTCACGTTTATCCTTGCCTCTTGGCTTAAGTGAAAGAAAACAAAACACAAACTTCAACTAAAAACTGTATTCTGACAACGATATTGGTTAGGGCTCGAGTGATGCTGCATCAAACACCATGATTTTTACATAATAAAACAGGAATCCAACTGGTGCTGACAGGAAGGAGATTTCAGCAGAATTTGTCAGAATTTTAGAGAGACTGTTTCAGCTTTTTAGATTTCACTCTGGAGAAAATAAGTTTCATGACCTTCAACACAAACAAACAGATGCAAGCTGGTTGATTCAGCCAGCATCGTATATGCAGCAGTGGCAGCTGCATTGTTGTCAACATGTGTTAGGTTTATTGATTAGCTAGAAATTGTTAATTATCCATCCAAATGGGTAATTAACAATTTCCAACTTCAAAGACATTTAAACCCCTGGACCCTGCTTCTAATTGAAGGATAACGAGTCATCAGAAAAACATTTGAAGGACGGCTGTCAAAACTGAACCAGCAATGATAATAAAAACAAACAGCAGCCGCAGTTTGAAGAATGGAGCAGAATGACTTTTCATTTGTGTAATCATAGTCTTTCAAAGTAGTTTTTTTTCTTCTTCTTCTAGTGAATGCATACTCGCAGTGCAAATGAGTGCAATTAAATATTGAATGAAATTATATTTTCTCACTTGAAAAATTAGTGCAGTAATTTGTGGAAATGGTTCTTCCTTCTTTTGTGACATTTCAGTGCTCAGTTAACACTTAAATTGGTCAGACTTCATATTGAAGGCATGTGGAAAATGTAGTGAACCTGACATTAAAATCAAAAACAACATCCACAGCAGAGTTGAGGTCAGGCAGACTTTGGAAGCTCCAGCTCTTAAAGAACAACTTCTATCCACATTATCAGAAGAAGCACGTGTCTCTATAAAGTAGTGCAACTTTGATTTGTGTTGTCAAACAGTGTCATGGTGATGTAGTATATGGAATGAATAGATGACTTATCCCTGTCCCTAAATGGCTACAATGCATTGAGTTCTGCATTTATTATTCTTGTTTGTGTTAATAAGACATATTTCCTTTAATCAGTTAAGGTGCAATGGCTCCATCTAATGGTCACTTGGTGATATACAGGGAAGTTGCTGAACTTGTTTACTCAAATTTTTTTTTTTTTTCAATATAAAAACTTCTCAGTATAACAAGTACTATAAAACCAGGCAAACAGCCTTGATTTTTTTTTTTCTTGTAAAGTCTGAATGAAAAATGTGTAAAAACAAAGCCAGAAGACATTCGGATTGATTTAATAACATATTTTAATTTCAGTGTTTTAGTATAAAAATCCCACCAGCCTGCTGTCAGCTGGGTTCTGTTCCCTGTTAACTGTGGTTTTTCCCAGAGAATCAGCTAAAGTACCAAATCTATTTACACACAACATCCACATTCAGAAGGACCAAAGAAAACAGGAAGTCTACCCACTGCTACCCTGCCAAAATAAAACACTGTCACCTCACCCTTCAGATTTAATGCTATCAATATGGGAAAACAAAGACTGACACAGGTAAAAGAGAAGGGGCTTCTATGTGACTCCTAGTGCACCTGTAGTATTTTCTTACTTTCTCTATAAAGTAATGCATATACATTTTTGAATTTACAATAAATTAGTACAGGCACATTCTCTTCTCGCCTACAGCTGACTGTCCACTCCAGGTTGAGAAGGTGATTCTATGACATTTTTACAGAAGACTTGAACTCATCACAGCAAACAAACAGGCCAAAAACCTGAAAAAATCTAATAAAAACCCCATAAAAGATAATTGGGGAACCTGTGGGCAGCTTTTTTTCTCCTTTGTTTTGGTGTGAATGATGCACTTTGGGCATTTTAAACTTTGAGAGTTTTATAGATGTTATATAAATATGTACAAACAGTAAAAAAAAAAAAAAAAAAAAAGTAGTCCAGTAAAAACATTCAGAATTTAAAAAAAAAAAAAGCACACACAAAAACACATTAATGCCAAAGATGAGAACTTGAAGCTTGAGAACTCAATAACTTACAAAAAAACGTACAAAAGAAGGTGAAATAAAAAGGTTCAATACAGTATGCATGTTTGATTTTTCTCTGTAGAGATAGCACCAGCAGAAATCCCAACACTGTCAGTGCTGTTGACAGCGCGAATCATCACCTCACTGTATAAATATCAGAATGCTGTGTACCAAAACTGACTGAGGGAATGAATAAATTAGTGTCAGGCCTTGTACAGGATATTTACAGGAGCTGCTGCTGTCACACACAATGATGGACAATTTCATGGCAGTGAGATTGCAGCAGTCTTGCAGCACATTTAAGGAGGTCAGAGGCCAAACTCTGCCACATTCAACAGGTTTAGACCTGCTACTTTTCAGTCCTCGCAGCCAAGATTTGATTTGTTTTTTTTCCCCTGTCAACTTTTTGAATCCACTAACAAAGACGTTTTTCATTGCATAGCTCTTGACAAATAAGAACAACTGTTTCAAGCTACAGTATTTCAGAGAGGTGGAACCTGTGTGTGAGGAAGGGTGGAAATGATTTGGTTCCAGTTTGAAGGACATAGTAAACAAGATGTGTTTGTGTTGTGCGTATACAGCAGACACCGTGTTCTCTGCAGTGACAAAAACATGATTAAGAGATGGGAGATGGGAGGATTCTTGAGGTGGCGGGGCTTCAAATCGTGACACCAAGGCCAGTGTTCGGCTTGAGCTCTCTAGCTCGGTCTAGATGGTTCATGGCTCGATCGAAGGCGAGTCGCACAGATTTTCGGACGGAGGACGACCGAGCCTCCATCAGCTTCATTCTGTCGAGCATCTTATTGACGCCAAAGGGAGCCATTTTGGATTTAGGAAGCCATTGCCTGATGAGAGAGAAGACCATTTTGGAAAATGTTTTCACATGTGACGAAGTGGAGTTCCTTTCAAGACCTTTTGTACAAGACACAGAATGCAGTTCAGCATCTCTTTCATAGTCTGATCAGTCTAAATTGGTTTTGTTTTACATATATAGTAATAATTTGACATAGGACAAAAAAAAGGTCTGTATTAAGTGGCTAACGTGTTTTGTTTTTTGTCTCAGAAGTCACTCTTAAACAACATCAGTACAAAAGTAAATTTTTGTTAAAGTGAAGCTTTCCTTTTTTCTTTTTCTTTTTTTTCCCCCTCTTCTCCCAAACTAGGTCTCTGGAAAAACTGTTTGGGGACCACATCACAATAGTTAAGTTTCCTATTATGAACACATTAAAAAGCTGTCATTAAGCAGGCTACAGTGACTCATACATTGGCTAGCCACAGATATGACTGGTGGAGCTCATCGACAACAGCAGGAGTAGATTAGAGTGGATCAAATGTTGCTTTCCAGGTTAAATAGGTTTCAAACGTACAATCTGTCTTGATCACTTGTTTTGTTTAAGCAAGATTAATTCAATCCCAGCTAACAGTGAAAGAAGTTGGCTGCTCACCAGCTGCGCCTGCTGTCGAAGAAGTGGACGAGGAAGAGTTTCTCTGCGGACCTGAACTGCATCCGCTCTCCGGCTCTGAGAACGTCCAACGGTGGCTGGGGAAGCTCCACCCCGCTGTGCCGACACATTGTCCTCCGTGACCTGGGGTCCATGATCTGTGAAGACCAAGAAAATGGAGCGGGACACTGAGGGAGGCAGACTTCTCGCAGGAAAACGTGTGGCCAAAAATTGGCACCTGGAGTTTGGGACTTTTTTGTTTTGTTTTTTTAATTTAAATGGCTGGCTGAAAACTTGCAAAAATACTAATTTGTCTTGATAAGTACATTACTTTTGGTTTGTTTGTGTTATTTGAACAGCCCACTAACATCACCAAGTCAGTGCCATTTCTGTGAAGAGTTAAATATCTGCTTCTGCCATCAACTCCACATCTAAGCTGTAAGTTGTCCACGTCTTGCTTGGGGGAAAATCTTTCTGTAAAAGGTACTGATAACTGAGAAGTCCAAAAAAACTATTAATTCCAAATGGCTCAATTCCTACTGAGCTAGATCAAATAATTCAAAATGCAAAATTAGCTTTGTCTCCACTCGGAAGTAAAGGAAATAGAGAAGATCTAAACAGTTCTATAATTACTATTTCTATTTCATTCTTACAGTAGATGTGATGTTTTAATGAATGTTATTTTTTTTGGATGGGCATATTTGAAAGTGTTTTCTGCATTAGAAAAATCTGACCCTGAGCTTTTTTTTTTTCCTAATTCTCATTTCACTCGTTTCCATTCTAGCTGATCAAGTAAAGCTAAAGACATTATTTGTAGCCCTGCTACAAGTTGACTACTCGACTTACATTTTATGTCTAATTGCAGTGACTAAAAACACCCCAGTTTGTTAGACATTCAGACTAAGGAGTTAGCAAATATTATACCAATTAAATACAGAGTACTGTCTTTATTTTTAGACAGTACTGTGTGAGCAGTGTAAGTCTTACATGACACTGACATTGTGCCAGCCAAGTTATTTAGCTAAGGCTTTTGACAATGTAAGAAATAAATTACATGCTTAACTATAAGTGGACTTGATTTTCATGTTGCTAACTTTAAAGTTTGTAACTAAAACTGAAGGATGCTGTTCTATACAAACTAACAGTTCCTGTAAAGTGACTTTCTTTTTAAGTGACACTGATCGAAAGATCTTTGTTTCTGACTTGCAAACTGTATTTTAAAATCATATTAATGAACTTAAGCTCTTTAAAGAGACTATTCTGCCCAGATTTGCAAGGAGCAAATTGTTGTTATACATGATGATGTAATGTATTTGCATTAGACTGCCTCTGACCTTAAACCCTTCAGCGCAGTCTCTTTCCACCCTGTCATTGGTAACAGGGGATAGATTTTAGAATGCATTGTTTCTTTCCATATGTGAAAGTTGGGAGGTAGCTGTTGAAAAGAACTTTACTGGATTTTATTTGTTAATTCTGCCAAAAAGGGGGATTGGTTCAGTGTTTCTATTTGTTAGCAGATTTACACAAAATGTTATGGATGGGGTTAGCATGATGTTTTTTAGCAGAGGTGGGTTCTTGGCCCAACTTAAGTGATTAACTTGTGGTTCAATCAGGAGAAGGATCCAGGCTTTTTGGAACAATTCTTTACCATTGTGACACTTAGCCTTTTTCCTGGTTCTCAATGCATGTTATGGAGGGAAATTTCATCCTTTGCCCAAGTGGGCAAACTTTCAGGGACTATCCTTTAACTAGAGATCAATTTCACATTGCTCTGCAGCTCCATGACTCACTGGTCCTGAAATTCATTATCCTAATACTAAATTTAGGGAGCTGACTTTTATTATGCTGCACACAAGTGAAACAATCTGCAGAAGCCTGTAAAATTAGATAAACTAATCCAATGTAATCCCCCATCTTGAACTGACAGTTGTGTGAATGCGTGAGATTTCTTTCAACTGATGTATCTTAAATTATTGCCCTGTTTGTTGACATATTTAGTCACTTCCATGTCCTTTGTGTTTTCTGTATTCTAATTCAAAGCACTTGATTTCCAGTATTTTTAAGAAAAAAAAAAAGAAAAAAAGCTGAAGTGCATAACCTGGTGAAAGAAGGCAGCATTCAGAGAGACAAGCATGCAAGGCCAAGTCAAGCCCAATACACCCAGAGCGAAGCGACCCACACTACACACGACGACAACAACAACCATTCCACTATCAGCCAGCTGGAAGCTCCTGCGTGGCCATGAGCACAAATTACGAGCTACAGGATGGACAATGGCAGAGGGGCAGATGGGTAATGAGATACAGAGGGGACTAACACTCACTCACCAGGGCAGGGAAGGAGGGATATCCACTACATTTAGCCCAAACTAGTTTAAGAGGCTCCAGAACAAATGGAGAAGCAGCAGTGGGTTTCCACACCTCTACAGGAACAACAACAAGCAAGTTATGAAGGATACACTGCAACAGAGAGCACAACCAATCTCAACGCACACACACCGCCAATAATACTTTCTATTAAGTAGACCATGTAAACCATTTTTAGGGTGTATATCGTATGTATGTGTGGGTACTGGCTCTTTTTTTTTTTTTTTTTTTAATATAAATATGTCTGTGTTAATTTATATATTAAGTTCACGTACTGCTGATACTTTTCATGAATGGCATAGGAAATAACTTTCTTTAGATTTGCTTTTACCATTGCAAACACTCACACTCAAAAACAAACTGCACACGCACTCTCACAAACACACACACACACAATCAATCCAACTTCCTAACTTCAAGACTGTCATAATGCAATGTTCATTAACGTCGGCAGTAATGATGAACAATGCAGTTTTAGTAGTTGCACCACATCAGTTCAAGTACAATGTAGCTGACGGGCACGAGTGTATAATTCGCTTTGAATCCACAAAGAAAATACCAGTCTTTAGTTCACTTCCACCTCGTCCATCCGCGGTTTCCCGTTTCTGTTGTTCTCCTGCGTTCACAACTTCCTTTGTAGCTTGAACTCAGTGTGAGCGCAGAATATGCTGACTTAAATCCAGTACCTGATGAACCACTTAACCTCAGTTTCAGAACCAGTGTGGAAGACTCCATTGATGAATCGGTGATTTCATGGTTCTGTAGTAACCCCTTTTCAAGGATTTCTATTTAAAGGATTTTTACATCAAAACCTATGACACTCAACATGACTCATTCAACTTCAATTGCTCTGTATTACACAGGTGTAAAAGTAGAAAAGTGAAGATGTAACATGAAAGCAAGAAATTAATTTAATAAAATGCTGCATGCTTGGACATAAGAAGTATTAGTATCCCAATAAAGAGCCACTCTTTAATTAGTTTAGTAAATGTCTTCAGAAGACAGAAGTAAGAAATGACAAATCAAAGCTTGCCAAGCTGTTTCATGCACACTCATTAGGTCACAATCCAGAGCTGATCGGCTCACCTGAAGAGATCTTTGCAGCTTTGATGAACTCGCCATTTTCAATGCAGGTCATTAGAGTGCTTTTGTCATCCACAGTGCTACGTCGAGCGGTGGCCGGTCGCCCTTTACCACTTTTAGACAGGATAACGGTCCTGAAAGATGCAGGAGCAAAGGTCAATGAGGAAAATGTTTTTTTGTTTTGTTTTTTAAAAAACCCTCATGTATGAGCTGCTGGAATGATTGACTAACAATTATTAATTTTGTCTTCACCAATTCATTTTCAAACTCCAAATCTAGTTAAGCAAGTGAAACCAAAAGAAACCTACTTCATATTATTAAAAATATATTTTTGTCTTATGACATTGTTCCAAATTATTAAATATCAAATTTTATACTTCAAAAGAACTTTTAGTTTTACAAAATATAAGCTAATAGATAATACATCAAACTAGGGGTGGGTGATATATCGAATATACTTGATCTATTGCAAGTTTTCCACGTACGATGGTTAAAACAATTATAAATTGCCATGGCAATACTAGGCTGTCTGCATGGGATTTACTAGGAGTTTTTTTTTCTCCCATGCATCCAATGAATCATTAATCCCCCGCTCCCTACCAGAAATGTTTCTACCTGGCACACTGCACTGAGCATGTGTGTTTATATACTACCAGATAAGGAAAAACATATCGCAGCAGGAGTTTCAGACGAGCGAGGGATGGAGACTATCATTTGGATTTCACAGGAAGGATGCCGTAAAACTATTGCCACTAAAGGTAGCAGCACCACAAATGTATTCCACCAGCTAAAGTCATCCACTACAAAATGAAGCTCGTTTTAAACTCCGCATGTCAGCGTCTCCCCACACACCAAAGAAAACGTTAAATAAACCAGCTGTGACACCTGTGACTGTTCTTGGTTAGTTCTTTTTATAGACACTATCAAGACTTTTGTTTCTGTAATTTAAAGTCATCACATTTTTTATTCTACTATTTTTATATGTTATAACCACAAACAAGCACCTTTTTAATTTCAGTCGTTTCATTTTGCCGCGTGAGTTTTTTGTTGCTATGATCTTTTGTTTGTTAAAGGTCTGGTGTTGACCACAGAAGGAGACTTACTGTGACAGTATTGTCATTTGTGGAAAACCTCTGTGTGCAACTGACGGTTAACTAATTTGGTTTGAAAACAGAAAGTGTCTTGGCACCTTTCGCCTTGGAGGCGCATATATTAATTGTTCTGATTATACTATAAACTTGGTCACCACAATGTTAACACTGGAAGAAGTTAAGGACAAAATTATGAAAATAAGCATAGCCACTCAGGATTTGGTTGGTTCTTTTCTCACTCACCTTGTGTCACAAAGGATACTTCCACTTGAAGAGATGCTCGACTCGGAGGCACAGCGTCGGCGTGGCTCAAGCAAACGGGGAGATTGTGAGACCACACCCTCCTCTTCCACCACAAAACCGTTTGCCATTCCTGAGAGGGATAATAATACAAGAATTGTTTTAAACTCACTGAATCTTTTTGTCACCAGCATTGTTTGCAATTGAAACAAAATAATTAATATCTGACTGGCACCTGTACCAAGGCGTTTGATCGGCGACTCCTCGTCGTCCTCACCATCAGCGCTGCTGCTGCGTTTTCTTTTCTTTGGCAGAAGGAGCGTCTCCAATCGAGGTATCACTACTGACAGGAAGGTTTTGGCGCCCAGGGGTGGGGGGGACCCAGAGGAGACCTCTTGGGTCCGGGGTAGTTTCTGTGGGCTAGCACTTTTTGACTTCCGAAAGAGCACATTGGTCCTCCGGTTATAGCGTTCCACGTAGAGGTCACTTTTGGGGAGCAACGACTCTGGGATGTGCCCATTAGGGGTGTCCGATGGCACTGAGGTAGATGTGTTGGTGACGTCCTCAAACTCTGTGGGTGACTGGTCCAAGGGCTTTGTGAGCTTCACGGGGGTCGGGTCCAAGTCCATAGGCAAAATTTGGGATGGTAAGGTTAATGTCTCTAATGGTGGTGGAGGTAAAGACTTGTCTTCCTGTGGTATACTGGGATCTGCCAGCAGTTCTCGTAGTGGTTGGTCTTCAGATTCAGCAGGAGATGGGCTGGGATCTGGAGTAGAGGGTTGTGGTGGCAGGGAATTCTTCAGGCTTATCTCACTGCGGACCTCCGTGATGGTTTTCTTGAGTAGCTTTAGCCTCTTGCTGCGGGACGGGCTGTGCTTCATGGCTATGCTCAGGTCCAGTTTCTCCAGGAGCTCCTTCAGCTGATCCTCCAGAGGAGTCTTTTGGCGGTACGTGGGAGTCAGTAAGCGGTCCACTACGGAGGACAGTGACATATAACCACGTCATTATCCTGATTACATGACTATTTTACTATTGAACTCACACTTTCACTGTTTAAATATTTATTATTATTCAATATACTTAAGAGATAACGATTAAAGATAAGTTACTTATCACTTTCAGATATTACTTCATGAAGCACTATAAGCCTACCATCTTCCCAGGTGAATGGCGGTGTTGGCTGCAGTTTCGGAACTTCAGGAAGATGCAACCCACTGGGGAAGTCGAAGCCAATCCTCTCTGCTTCTCTGCGGGCCCTGCGAAGGATGGCTCCGCCATGGTCTTGCATCCGCTGAGCCGCCTTGTAAAAGAAGGTGTCCTTGGAATTGTATGTCATGCAGTTGGATATTATGAGGTCAAAGTCTGCTTCAAACTCCTCCAGGCTCCTGTAGAAGTGAGCATCGATTCTTTTTCTCATGGTGGAGAAGTCAATAGGGTTCTTGATGATATCCAGGTAGTCAGGTACCTGCAGAGAACAGAGAACAGACATCAGGTGCAGCAGTCTAAGAGGAGGAAGAAATTCTGGTTCACGATATCCCTTTTTCAAAAGGCACGCTGGAAGGTACTGAGCCTTGACCCTCTAAAGCTTGATTTTTATGGATGATCGGTTTGGGCACTAGTTTCAGAACTTGGATGTCAATTTTTAAACCTCAAAATGGTCAACCTTTGCAACACAGGTTGTCCAAATTTAGAAAACAATGCATGCTTTCATTTATATCAAGAAGCTTTGCACTCACATAAACAAATTGCATTTCTTCGATCATTGGCACAAAAGGTGCCATTAGTTTCACTGTTTAGCTGTTCATACAACCCACTTGATACTGAGGTATGGAATCCGTGCTACATGTTTCACTGTCAGGGCAGCACGGTGTTGTGTGGTTAACACTGCTGCCTCACAGCAAGAAGGTCCTGAGTTTGACTTCACCACCTGGCTGGGACCTTTCTGTGTGGCGCTTGCATGGGTTCTCTCTTCCTCCCACACTCCAAAGACATGGAATGAGTGGGGTTAGGTTAACTGGTGATTAAAGTGTGAATGGCTCTGAGTGGTGACCTGTCCAGGGTGTACCCTGCCTCTTGCTCTATGGTATCTGGGATATGACCCTGATATGGATAAGTGGAAGAGGATGGATGGATGTTTCATTGTGGTAAATATCACTTTAAATAAAAAAAATAAATTAAAAAAAGGAAAAAAGAAAACAGTAGAGAGAATACCACAGATGCACAGGAATCGCTGATTTGAATCGCAGGCCCCTATCATACACTCTCTATTTGCACATGGACAAATATTCTTCAATTAGGCTGAAGAGAGTGTGGAGCCAAATACACATTGTGGAAGTACAAGGGCCTGAAACCCTGTCTGTACCAGTTGAGCATGGTGGAACCAGACTTTATACCACACAATCTACTGCTAAACTTGCAAATATGGTGATATGGTGGTGATCCCTGATATCCCTGGTAGTATGTTATTTACACTTTTACCATTAGTCGAAACCAATACTCATTAACAACTTGGTGTCAGTGCATCTCATTATCCGGAAATTTTCATCACGTGAACATGGGACATCGTTCCTGAGTTTCAATGGAAAGTATGCTTTTAAGGAATGCAACTGTTGCTTAAAGCAACTGATAGAGCACTATAATGTAATGAAAAGCCAGTCATCTCAAATGCAATGCGTGAAATGTTTTCTGAAATGAGAATACTTTCACATTAAATTGGGTCTTCTTGAACTGGTGATTTCGGTTCAGTGAACTACTTTTAGTATAATGATGGAGACACACTTGATTTGTTTAATACAGTTATGTAGATGTTAAACAGACTTTATAAATAAACATCTTTGACTAAGACTATGGCAGGAAAAAGAGGTGTTGCTAAATGTCGTTATATATTAGCCATTTCATTTGAACTGGGGAAAAAGACTTGCTTTAAACTGTTTTAAAGTGAATAATGAACAACTGCTGACCTCTTTAATGCTGACAGGCTGAGCGAAGATGCTGTACTGGTCCTTCTCCTGCAGCTGACTGAGCACAGCTCTCAGCAGGATGTTGAAGGGAGTCAGCTGGACCTCCAGCACTGATTGCTGAAGCTTCATCTGTCGAAAGAAGGTAGCCAAACAATGTTAATCCACATGAATGGCATGAGGTGTTATCAAGAGTCCAAGGTCAATGTTTATTAAAACCGAATGTGTGTATACAGTAAATCCCATTTTGGGGTCGATGTTTATGTTTTAGCGCATTGGGTGTTTGAAGCACATAAAAGGTTTTAGACTAACAGTCAAGTAGTCAAATTTGTGAGGAGCTGTCCAACTAATCAGTGGAATTTGGGATGTTGTGGGTAGTAATGAGTTAACTAAACAAGAACAAATATAATTACAATAGTGAGTAGTAAATGAAAAGTAAAATATTTAGCTTTAACTTGAGAATAAACAATGTGTCCTGAAAAGAAATGATGAAAGGAATAAAGCTCTGCACTAGACAATCGTGAAGTAGTAAATGCTGAAAGGGTTTTACCTCCTCCCTCTTCAGTTTTTCTCTCTTCCTGATGAGCTCCAGCAACAGGCGGGCTCGCTCCAGGTCGTGACGGAGGCGGTGCCACTCTTTCAACTGCTCCTTCAGTGCCTGGTTAGACTCCATATGGTCCTGCAGGAAACAAGCGTCAGCTCAATAACAAGAACTACATTAAAAAGGACAATACCCTACTGTGTGAGGTTGCTAGATGTCAACAGAACTGACCGTCTTCTTGGCTTTGGGCGGCTGTGGGTTGGCCTGTAACCGGCGGATTAGGGGCACATTGTTCCTTGACTGCCTCTTCAGCACCCAGTAGCTCAGCACCCCCTCAACAAATGAACGCTTCCTCTGAACTGATACCTGGTTGAGGATGGTATCAAAACTAACCCAACATAGAAGAAAAGGGGAATATTAATCAGTGAATAATAATAATAATATTTTTGATAATATTTTCTCCGTAGCTCTAAAATGCTGTCAGATCTCTGGCTTGTCATTTTTGACCAATCAGATATCTTTGTATTCATCTCTTATAAAAATCACTGCTGACACACCCGTGGAAAAAACCTTTAACTCCACTGTATTGGAATAATGCTGGCAAAGTTCTCTTGAAGTACTACTGATAAATATCACTTATCTCAAGTTAAACTTTCAATATTTACTTTTTCCAGATTCATACAGTTTTACTGTTTTCTGTATGTATTAAAAATCCCTACCTTAGATAGCACTCAACTAAAATTAGAAGCAGAAAAAAATTATCATTTCAAATGAAATAAAGGACAAAAGACCAAGGAGAGAGAGTGTTGATTTGGTAAGCTAAGGCTGACTGTTACCTTGAAGCAGTAATGCTAGGTCCAGAGCTGGTCGGAGTTTCAGGTTCCGTTTCTGGTTCAGGGTCTGCTCGTTTATTCTTTTTCTTCTGCCAGCCCTTGGCCTTCCCTTTCTTTTCAGCTCGCTTGTGAAAGGCTCCATTTTTAGGGTGGGGCTCCTCATAGATGTTGAGTGGCCGGCGGTCACAGCCTTCAGGTGTGTGGCTGCAACAGTAAGCAGTCTTTTTCACAGAGAAAGTGGTGGCACCAGATGCAGTCACCTCTTTGACGGGCTCCATCTTCATGCAGAGACCAGCTTTCTGGGCGCAGCTAACGTGGAAGGCGGTGTAACAGTTGATCTTGTCACACTGGATGCACGCGCCGACACCTTTCTCCTTACACAGATAGCAAGTAAGCTTCCAGCGAGCAGGTGGGATGTTGCGGACACCGTCAATGGGCTCGATGAAAACTGTGTCCGAGAAGCCAACTTCGGGCACCCACAGGGCACATGCTACATGGCCCCAGCGGTCATCATCTGTCTTCTTCAGAGCTCCTCCTCGATTCGGGCAGAAAACACACTCAGCCGGTCGTGTCGGACACTGGAGGCAGTGGCGACAAAGCCATTGGCCTTCGGGGATGTATGGCACACCGTAGCACTCCTGGTGCACGGCAATGTTGCAGGAGTCGCAGAAGAGGATGACGTTACTGTCAGCTCCATCTCCATCCATGCATATACAGCACACAGCATCCTCATCCACAAGTGACTGCAAGTCACTCTGACCCTGCGTGGCTAAGAATGACTCTTTCTCAAAGCGATCCATGAGAAACTCAAACAGGTTGTGCGACACTTGACTTATTCCCTCACTTTTTCTTTTCTCATTGATGATCTCCATCCAGGCATAGTCTTCCTCATCCATGTCATACTCCACCTCCTCATCCAGCTCCTCAGGTGTCCTCTCAGTGTATTTGTAGTAGGTTGCTGGCCTTTTCGGTACCACTGGCAGATTGTATTCAACTGTTCTAACCTTCGGCTCCAATAGGCCACTGGCACTGCTGTGGGTGGCACTACCACCATGTGAGGTGGTGAGAGCTGCATTCTTCTTCTGCTGGTTGTTTTTGAGGCGGACAGAGCGCACCAGAACCTGCTGGGGCTTCTCGTTATTCTCCTTGTTGCTGTTACACTCCATGATCTCTTGAGCTGTGGGGTCGTCGTCTGTGATAACATCCAGCTTGTCGTAGATGCTGAGCCGGTGTACACGGCCATCCACCTCCAACTCCACCATTCGCTGAGCTTGTGCATATGTCAGTGTCTCCCGGTTGGGCGATGGCTTGATGGGAGAAGTCTCTCTCTTAATCACTGCTGGTCGTTGGTTTCGACTTTTCTTCTTCATGTTTGAGCTATGAGGACCCTGAAAAAACCCAAGCAATGAAACAAATGTGTAAATATATGTTTTAAAATTTATACTCTTTTGTAAATCATCGTTGGGTTTCTTGAAAAGCGCTACACAAAAAGTTATTATTATTATTATTATTATTATTATTATTATTATTATTATTATTATTATAAATAACTCGCTGATCTAGCAGCTGCTGAGAAAGCTGTCATGTCATGGATTTCACTGTACATTTCTGCATGTACACAACTGGCTGCTGTCACATCTTCCAACCCTTGTTTACAGATAAGGGAAAAAATGTCCCGAAACAAAGTTTTCACCTCTGTATTTTGTGTCTTCTTCGTCAAGCCTAATTTAAAGTAGTAGTAAGCCTTCTACATTTAAATGACCGACTGCTGTCTTTTGATCCTGATGGTGCAATTGTTTTGACTATATTAAAGGAGTGCTATGTTAAAGTTGCTAAACAAAACCCTGTTCATTACATTAGTTAGGGAATCATATCAAAATACTCCAAAATGCTAATTAGTAAATATTAAATAAAAACCTTAATGTGAGATCCAGAATAAAGTTGTGACGTAAATTTTAATCCTACAGTAAATCTGATCCATTGACAGCTACAGAAAAACAGATCAGGACTGGGGCTACTTGGATTTTAATTTCTTGTGCTCTTTATGAATTTGTTGACACACCATTAAAAAGATCTATCTTTCTGTAACCAAAACGTGAAAGATATAGTTAAATGTCATAGACGAAGAAAACCACCAAAACCTACTTTCCAAGCGTATCTATTATTGGCCAGGTAAACCATTATCAAATGAATTATTCCAGCCATGTTTGCATATGTATATCGATTTCCCTGAAATCCAACTCCCCCCAAATAACGCTATTACTTAGATTTGTACCTTCGCGACACACACACTTTATTTTATTTTTTAAACCAGGGCAAGTGAAGTTAAGCTAGCAGCTTTGAACATAGTGCTCCAACGTGTGCTGGTGCACCTTTAACTCGTGAGATCAATGCGCTTTCAGCCGGCTGCGCTAACAGTACCTTCAACCTTCACTGGACAAATGAAAGAAATGCATCGAGAGCAGGAAGCAGCAATGCCGAAGACAAGGAGCCTCCGATCTGCGCAACCTGTGTGGTTTGTTTCCTGAATAACAGCGGCTCCACGTAGCTGCAGCTTGTTACTAGATCCATGTCCGGTACGGGTAGGTACGGTAAGTCCGTCTAGACAGTGATCCGTGCTATGTTTCGAACCTGCTTTAGAACGACCAATCAAACACTGGCGGGTTACAAGAAAAGACAACCATGTTGTTCCCCTTAATAAACAGGCGGTGGCCTCTCTAGTTGCTAGTCCGTCCAGAAACCGGGCTAACATTAGCCTGCTACTACAGGGACTTGAAGAGGAAGGAAATATGGCGACCAACACAAGAAACTACCTCAATTAAAAAAGTTGTCTTTTTCTATGAGTAGCACTGTTTCGTTTCTAACTTAAAGGTATCCAGGGTACAGGGAAAAACATTAAACGGGTAAAACGAGAGTGAGGTAAAACTTACCTCGCTATTTTCAAGAATTAAGCTTATAAAAACAGCAGCAATGGCGGTGCGGCCTGCGGAGCGAAGCAGCAGTTAAATCCACATTCAGTCTGGTCATCCAAAGGCGACCGCGGCTCGCGCTGAACCGAGTGAACCTTAGAAGTAACCGACAGGTATCCAGGGCGACGGGAGCGGTTTCAAGTGATATACTAGGATATGAGGCTTAAAATCGATCGCTGGGACTGTGGAAAAGCAGTAAGAAGTGGCAGGGCTCAGCGGCTGCCTGAGCTTCTCTTCCCCCACAACAATGCGGTTGTGTGAGTCGCTATGCCGCGACGTCACCACGCAAACCAGGAAGTGTATATATATTTATTATTGTTATTATTTCATATTTAAATACGAGCATATGATCTCTAAATACGATACGCAAAGATTATTAAAAACATTAAAGTCGTTCTGGCATCCAACAGATGACCGATCGAAAGGGTATGGACTTTCCGACCGCATCGCTTCCATATGGTACACGCGCTAACCGCTTGTGGGGTCGTCTGAAAGACGTTTTGAACCTACCCACTGCACTTTAGTAAAAGGTAAATTACGATTCAAGGAATATAAAACTATGAGCCGTATGTATTTGTGATTGTAAATTTTCTTTTTCTTTTAAATGATTGCATTAAATATATACATTTAATGTACATTAATATATCTTTTATGACTGAATCTGAATTTATTTTGAATTTTCTCTAATCCATGTGGATTTATAAGTATACATACTGGCCCAAATATATACTCAGGTAGTGATGTTGAAAGTTCCACAATGCTAACCTGAGAAGGCGAAGGCATATTAACTTCTCATTAGTGATCGTGACCGACTACAACTGGTAGTTTCTCTTTGCATAAAATGATTTTTGACAGCCTTTATGTATACTTCTGGCACTGCCAATAATATCAGTCAACCATATATTGATCTATTTTTATGATCCTGAAAAAATGTCTCGTGTTTTTAAAAAATATATATAATAAGTAAAAACTGCACCAGTATAAATGCGGAGCAGTGAGTTAAAAATACCATCCGTAAGTCTCATGTTACGGTTTATATTAGGTATATATTTTAAAACTATTACTGTTCCAAGTAGATAATCCTTGGGGTTATTGGCAAGAGTGGCATTATTAAATACTAAACATCACCATAGTGAGTGCTTTTATTTCACTTTTTTTTTTTAAATACAATTTTATTATAGTGTGACAACTGAACAATTATTAGTCATGGAAAAAATAACATAACATTGACTGTGCCTGGTTTGGCTTAAAATAATATTTTTCTCAATTTAAAAGTAATGGATAAAAACATTTGTTTCAAAGAATTTTGCATCAAAATACAAACCAATAAAAACATACATCTCTGCTTAGAAAAAACATTCAAAACAGCCTCCTGTGTCTTTGTTGATAGACATGCCACTACAGGCCTCATAGAAATTAAACTGTTAGCCATCTTCTCATCTGTCAGGAAAGAGTTCTTTTAATAGTAACTATCCACCGTATCCGGGTGTTGGCCGATTTTGTTTTTTGTTTGTTTTTTTTCTTCAAACCACCAAGAGCATAACTGATTTGGATCAGGTTGATTCAGCGTTTGGCTCTGGCTCATCTTGGCTCTGGGTGGGACAGACTGATGGAGCATCCTCTCTGGACAGCAGGTTCTTTTTGCGGAGATGGCAGGCCTGCTGGTATGGGGGACGTATGGGTGGCTGAGCAGGGGGCGTATACTGGTACTCTTTACCAGCATCAAGCTGAGGAAAGGCAAGAAACAGCCAGGACACAAAGACAGCAAAGAGAAAAATACATTAATTTCTTTGGACAATTTGTTCAACAGCATTTATGTATGTAGGTAAATAAGGATTATTTTTGAACGGTGAGTCAAGCAAAACTGCACCCCCTATTATATTTCACTCATTTATTACTAAACCATTAAAATTCAGTATTAAGATATTGGAATAATTATGCATTCCATATTAGAGTGAAAAAAATATAAAGCAAGGGATAACCAAGACATCACAAGAAAAACAAAAGTTTAATTAAAAATTACACTCAAACAGAAAATTTTTTCAAAATACATTAATTAAAGTGGACATGAAACACTACACATATAAAGACTAATTTACACCATGGAGCTCTGCTAAAAAAAGTAAGTTTTTAAAACATGTTTAATGTCATCTTCTGTCAGTATACACATTGACCTACTTTCCCTGCAGACGTGCTGATGGGATTCCCGATCGTGCTTCGGTAAGAAACATAGTTACGTTTGTGGTGTGATGTGCATGTAGCGTGCTGCTATGTTGTAAACTGTCTGGGCGTGCTTGAGAAAAGAGATTTTATTGCATAAAATAGAGCTTATTGCATCTGCTGATTTCCCCACTCAGTACACTCGGCCAGAGGAGGAAATATCAACTTCTGACTCCAGCTTGTTGGGCTGGTGAACCACCTGTCACCTGGCTCAAGCACACTCTCTTCCACACAGTTCTCATTTATAAAGTGCTTTACAAACCTGAACATTACAGCTAACAGCTGGATTTCCCCGTGTCACAATTAGCTAGCAAAACAATAACAAACCACTGATTGCTTAAGAAACAGAGTGAAAGTGGACAGTATATCCTCAGTTTTAACATAAAACTCATTGTTGCAGCCAGAGACAGCACAAAAGTGACCCCCCTCCCCCTTTAGACTGATTTTTAGTTTTAGTGTAGTTTAGTGCTTTCCACAGATTTATCAGTTCTGTCACTAGTTAGCTAACACAAACTAATGTGTCTATTAGCCCCAACCAACCAGTGATGACACGTTCCGTACTGGCACAAGATGGCGCTAAACATGTTATAAAATCTGTAAGCACTTCTATCTTAAATACAGCTTCACAGACGGAGTTATATCTGTCAGTTTTTGAGAGCAGGGCTCCATGGTGTAAATTAACCTTTATACACATACGGTTTCATGTCTACTTTAAGTTTGGTTGGCAAGTTTGACTCTGTATCAGGATCAAGAGGATAAAGCAGCTCACCTGCAAAGGGTAGGTTCTGTCAGAGTCAAAGGCACTGAGGTCACCACACGCCAGGAATGGGACAATGACACGGTTTGGACCTTCTAACTGGTTAAAATCCACATCTTAAGCACAGAGACCAGAAGAGAAACTTATAGGTGTGAATTTATGCTGCAGAAAGAGACTATGCAAAAGTTAATTCAACATTCAAAGGAAGAAGCAAAAGATGTGTAATGCAGTGCTGCACAGTCTGAGGTTCTGTTCATGCAATACACCATGGTTTGGTATCTAGCTTGTGTTGGCTTAATGTGCAAGCAAGGAAAAAAGGAAAAAGCAAGGAAAAAGAAACACGTGGCAGGACCTACAGATGCAAAAAATGTAGTATTTAAACTTTAGCTTTGAATAAAACTTACTAAATATAACTTTTGCTTATGTGCAAGAAAACTCCACAGGGTATTTTTTAAAAGAATTACCAAATGTGGCCACAAAATTATTGTTAGCATACACTATTTTGCCAAAAGCATTCACTCACTCATCCAAATAATTTAATTCAAGTGTTCCAACCAACTCCATGGTCACAAGTGTATAAAATCAAGCTCCTAGGCATGCAGACTGCTTCTACAAACATGTTTGAAGAAACGTCTTGCTCTGAGGAGCTCAGTGAATTCCAGCGTGTTACATGATAGGATGGAAGTCCAGTGGTGAAATTTCCTCACTACTAAATATTCCACAGTCAACTGTTAGTGGTGTTATACCAACTAGTGGAAACGATTGGGAAGGACAGCCATGAAGTAGTGGCCATGTAAAATGACAGAGCAGGGTCAGCTGATACTGAGGTGCATAGTACGCAATGGTCGCCAACTTTTGCTACAGACCTCTAAACGTCATGTAGCCTTCAGATTAGTTCATAAACAGTGAATAGTGTTTCATGGAATGGGTTTGCATGTCTGAGCAGCTGCACCCAAGCTTTACATCACCAAGCACAATGCATGTCATCACTGGACTCACTGGATCAGTGCAGAGGTGTCTCTTGAAGTGACAAATCACACTTCTCCATCTGATGGAGAAGTCTGGGTTTGGCGGTTGCCATGGGAACGGTACTTTTCTTACTGCAGAGTGCCAAGTATAAAGTAGAGGGGGGATTATGGTGTGGGGTTGTTTTTCAAGACTTGGGCTCAGCCCATTTGTTTCAATGAGAGAAACTCTTAATGCTTCAGCATACCAAGACATTTTGGACAATTTCATACTCCCAACTTTGTGGAAACAGTTTGGGAATGGTATTTTCCTGTTGCACCATGACTGTACACAAGTGCACAAAACAAGGTCCATAAAGGGATGGATGAAAGAGTTTGGTGTAGAACAATTTGACTGAGTTCTGACCTCAACCTAATAGAACATCTTTAGGATGAATTAGAGTGGACACTGTGAGCCAGGCCTTTTTCATCCAACATCAGTGTCTGACCTCACAAATGTGCTTCTAAAAATATAAATACACTCCTAAACATTGTAGAAAACTTTCCAAGAAGAGTCAAAAGCTGTGATAGCTGCAAAGGGTTGCCCACCAATATATTAAACACTATGGATTAAGAATAGGATGTCAGTCTAGTTCATATGTGTGTAAAGGCAAATGAACTAATACTTTTGGCAATACAATGTATGTTACACACTTAGTAATTTACGTCTGTAAATTTTAAGACAACTTATTGTCTTGCAACTAAAACTACATGGTTGAAAACATGAGAAAACTATTATTTAGACTTGGTTTACATTTTTTCAATGACTAGTTTGAACACATAGAACAGGGTGATAATTCTGACCCAAGTACAGTTTCCTGATCCAGTTCAGATAGCAAAGTAAAGACTTATGTGGTTAAATGATTGATAATTACCATAGGAGTGATCCAGCAGAGGATTAGACATGTTGGGGATGTAGCCTTTGGGAGGAGAGTAATTCTGACAGACCACGAAGGCCTCTGTACACAGAAAGACAGATCATTCACGCAGTATGTCAACAGAGGTCATTCAAATGTTTGAGATGGGAATGGGTGTGTAAAATCAAACAATGGATACTGGATTAGAAAGTTCCTCAGAGAGAATCTCCAAACGATTTTATAAGACCAGGCAGCCATTCATTATTAGTATAAGATTTTGTGTAGCCCACCGCCTGTGTGTGAGTGCTGCTGAAACATGTAATAAAATCCACAGCAAATATAAATTTCTTTGCTTTGGATTTCATAATAAAATAAATAAATGAAATGGAGATGAGATTTTCCTTCTATTAGATCCATGCGAGTGGGTTATGACTGTGGTGGCTCACCGATGCTGGAGTTCCTGCTGCTGCGAGGCTTGGTGCAGGTCACACCATCGAAGAAGAGCTTCAGCTGGGAGTACAGCAGTGTCACATCTTTACCTCTGAAAATCTGTCAGAGAGAGTAAAAGCCCGGCTGTCATTACAGGCCAATCTGACAAGAGACATGAAACCCAGGACCCACAACAGGGCTAATTCAAATGGTGGAAAAGGAAGGTTTTACGCAGCTGTGTAAGAAAGCCAACCAAACCCAGGTAGAAAATATTTTTCAAATTCAGTTTTAGCGTGCAACATTATTGTGCCGCCTCCTGAAGAGTTCCAAGGTTTGGTTAGTTTAGCTAAGTTTTACTTCTTGTTAAGTAAACCAAAAAGTTATGCACTTATGTTATACTTAAAATTTCATGGGACCTTGGATGCTTTAGTGCTCACATTTGATGTACAATACTTTTGATATATACATTTGACATATAATACTCTGTCACTATTGTTGCATTACAGCACTACTACTGCTGTGGCAATAGCTTGACAGTTCGTCTGTCATAAATGACAGCAGGAAAAGAAGGACGGGAAGTGTCCATGAGACTTTAAGAGAATGGGTGGATGGATTTTAAATGACTGTCACCTCTCTGGCAGACAGGACTCATTTATTTAACATCAAATGTTATAAGTGTACATTTATGAATTACCACAAATCCTGAGCTCACCTTAGCCACAAACGTTCCTCCAGGCTTCAGGACATGTGTGGTAATGTTCAAAGCCTAAGAAACAAACAGCTGTTAGCGTGACATCACAAGAAATCTGACAGTGCAATCAAACACATCTCTGTACTCACAGCTAACAGGAGCTGAGCCTGGATGTATTCATCCACATCGTGGAGTCCAGTTACTAAGAAAAGAACATAAGAAATAGAATAAGAACAACAAGAGGGGGACAGAGGAGACTTAAGAACCAACGACGTCAGACAGAAAGCAAGCCTCTCACCATCTGGAGCTCCGTCACACACTACAAGGTCGGCCGGGTGACCCTCAAAGTGGCGAATTATTTCCTGAGCTGTTGACACCTAGGAGAAAGACATTGACATAGGTCTTCACTCCTCCACGCCTACGAGTTGAGTTACTGTGATTACTGACATCATTGTGCTTATGTCCCTACCTTGGTGATGTCTCCCTGGATTTGAGTAACTCCGGGCAGAGGAGCCATGGCCTGAAGGTCCACTGCCACAATCTTCACTTCCTCACCGCTCTCACCCTTTTCAGCTTTCTCCGCACACCCTCTTTTAATAAAAACAATCAAACAAACAAAATGCACAGAATAGTTTTTTAGTAAGTAGACACATTTTATGAATATATCACATATCATAATCCAAATACTTTATAATAGAAATAAAGCAGCTCCAAAAAATTCATTTAAACACATATTCACACAATTTACATAAAATATCACAGCAACAAACTGTCCTCCATCCACAGTCCCAGAGATTAGGCGTTGAAAGCTTAATAAATGTGTTCAGATTAGATTTAAAGACAACCACAGCTGATGCCAGTCTAGGGGTCACTTGGTGCAGAAACAACAAGAGCAGCATAAGGATGGTGTGTTATTCTTAGCATGATATTCTGGTATTTCCAACACCTTTTTTAATCCTATAGGTGTTTTCATACCTATAGTTTGTTAATTTGATCCAAATCAGTTGATGAGTTTGTAAACTTGTAGCTTTTTCCTGTGGGTTAGTTTGTTTTCATACTGAGGAAGATCTAAAATGCGTCACTATAAACCACATGAGAATGTTCAGTCAGCTCATTAGCCAGATGTGTCTGGGGCAAGTGCAACAAAAGTAAATACAGGAAGAAGGTGCTGTGTTCTGGTTTATTGGAGAACACAGAATTTACTTTCATTTCAGAGCTTGTTGCTAGCCCGTACAGACCTTTGCACATCTATAGTACCTTTCTGCACTGAGAAAACAAGCATACATGGATGGCTATGGGGTGGGGTTTTTTATAGCTCAAACTCGTGACGTAGTTGGATCAGGTTGACACATAAACAAACTGCTCTGGAGTTTATTTGTAATGGTACTGAGACCACCTCCTCCAAATTGTCTTGGTGGGGTTGTTTTGGTTCACATCTCATTACGAATACTGTGTTCACACTTGCACAAATGAACTGCACCAGGTAGGAAAATGAACCGGGAGTTCAATTGAAATGGATTAAACACCGCAGTTGTGAAAACACCATATAAATATGAGAATACACCCCTGCAGCAGTTTATATGCTATAAAAAGAGGAATAGGATAAGAGTTCAACTCTAAGGCCCATGTTATTTCTTTAATGGTATATTTCTAAAAAAAAAGATTTGTTGTATAAAAGTGTAATATACTGCAGCCATGCAAATCATTTTTGCTCAGCTAGGATATGTTCACTATATGTTGGCATATTAAAATAAGTAACATGTTACCTGAGTTTCCGGCTGAGAACCTGACTCCAACTTCCAGGGGCTGCACAGAGATCCACTGCTCTGTTTACACCTAAAAAAGAAGAAAACAGACATTTATCAACAGACACAATAGTACAAGGGCTGGCAGTGAGTTTTTCATGTCACTGTGGAGAAATTTTGGCCCACTATTCTTTACAGAATTATTTTAATTTAGCCACATTAGAAGGTTTGTAAGAATGTATGCCCTATAAGCTCATGACAAAACATCTCAATACTAAATCATTTTATATCATGAAAAAGTCACATCAGGGTTTTCTAAAGAACCCCTTTTCTACATATTATACATATACTAAACTATTGATAAAAGTCTTTCTCAGGTGACCTATGGGTCTCACCTGTGAACAAGTTGAACTCTTGATCGAGCTGCAGCAGCTTGAAGGCGCTCCTCGCTCTCCAGCCCTCCTCTTTGGCCAGTCGATAGTAAATGTCTCGTTTGTCTTTGGAGGACCGACCCATATTGACCTATGACCCCTCTGAAGGAAAACACACAGTCACAATGGCCCCTATTCTTTTAGAGCTATTATCGCTATAATGGAAGCTGTCTGTATAACACAGGCTGTATTTCTTGAGTATTGTTGCATTTGGATTTCGGTTACTACAGGAGAAGACCCGCTGCATGGCTGTCCGTCCTTGTTGTTTGAAGGTAGGTAAGCGTCTTTGTGTGAATTAAATTCAAGTTCATACTACACAAAACACGTAAAAACACAAAGACTGGTTCACGACATCCAGACTCACTTACTTTCACGTGGGCTTTGCTGTTGTCGACTGTGAAAAGGCTCTTCTTCTTTTCGTCCTTCCGCCTCTTCTTCTTCTTTGGTGTTTAACGGCAATTCGCATCCAGGATAGTGCATTACTGCCTCCTGTAGGATTGTCGAATCATTTAAGGTCACTAGCCAATCATTTTGCTTCTTGATCCTCTTATGTCGCCAGAGGTGGGAAGTAACGAAGTACAAATATTTCGTTAATGTACTTAAGTAAAGTATAGATACCTGAAAATTGTACTTGAGTATTTATTTTTCTGAAAACGTTACTTTTCCTCCTACATTTTCACATAAATATCTGTACTTCCCACTCCTTTCATTTTCAAAATAGACTACTTTCGGTTTAACATATTTGAAGTGATTTTTAATTTCATGCCACAGCGGGCCTTCAAACATTAAACCGATTTGAGCCAACGCAGTAAAACATGAAAGATAGTCCTAATGGTGTGTCAATCACCAGGGGTTAGCGTACTTCAGCATCTACCTAGCTCTACAGAAGAGAAGCATGTACAAAGGGGGTAACATTTTGTAAGTGTAAGTATTTTCAAATGTAAGGTTTATGTCAGCTCAACAAAGACACAGACTGTTTGTTTCTCACACAGTGTGTCTGCTAGCTAAAGGTGTATCTGCTGCTACACTTAACTTTACTCAGAGGTGGAAAAAGATAAGAAAGTCAGGACAGGATAGGAAGAAGAGAAGTTGTATTTAAAATTAAGGCCTAGCCAGTGGGATTTGATGAGGGGGAAATTTAAAGCTAACATGTAAATCCTCATTTTTAAAAATAAGATATTTGCTCTGTATATGACATTGTTTTGCAGGATGTTTCATATTGTGAAACATCCTGCAAAACAAACTGAGGTATAGCTTAGTAACTTTGTATTATTGAAAGGTTGCATGAAAATACTGTGCAGTTTAATGCAGGATAAACAGGTTGGTTTGCTGTACTGTGTCGGACTGGTGCACAGAAGCTGTGATGTTCTTGGTCATGGGTAGGTTAAATGAAGGGAATTGGAAATTATTTTACATTTTTGGTGACGACACGTAGATTCATTCACTGAATTCCACCTTCATACCAGTTTTATACTGTTTAGCATAAAGCATATTAGGACTGAAAGTTTATATTCCTTTGTACTAATATAATTTTATCATATTAATACAGGATTCAGTTGGCTTTGCACAGTAATAACTCGTAGCCTGCAAATGGCCTTAAAAGACTACTTTTTACTTTCTTACTTTGAGTACATTTCAGAGGCTGCACTTTTTCACTTTTCATTGAGTAAAGAAGTAAAATCAGTACTTTAACTTTTACAGTATTTATAACATAAGTATCTGTACTTCTACTTAAGTACAGAATGTCTGCACTTTTGCTACCTCTGAGGAAAACTGAATAGTGCTGCCCTTACTAAATCACTGTACGCCACTTCTACGTTGTACATTATGTCCTTGACTCAGTTTCCATCATTTCTTTCCTTATTCTCATGGATTGTCTGCATGACAGAAGAACACACTTAACTGCCTCAGTCTTGTGACCGGAGTTGTTATAGGTTTGTAGTTTCATAACATTTTTCAGACTGAAAGTGAAATATTATAAAATACTGACTCGATTAAATTGCGTTAATATTTAAAAATATCTTTTCTAAAAAAAATTAAAAATCCCAAGCCAATAAAAATGTACATGGGCCAGTAAAACTGAGCCACTGACCTGAGGGATTTGAACTTGGACACTGAATTATTGTTAATATTGATTAACATGTACACCAACATACCCTCAACACAAGAACTTTGCATCAAAGCACAGGGCAAACTTCAGAATGCTAATATACTTGCTTCTCAACATTGCAGCCACCACATTTCACTTTAAAGGCTTGCAGAAACAAACTCACTCATTTACTTGCACACTTAAACACACAGACGCACATGTACAAAAACTCATAAAGCCTTCAAGGAAGAAAACGTAAAGATGAATTTTTACGCTTTACTTTAGATCTTTTTTTAACAAATGAAACAGATGTTCCACAGCCCTCAGCCTCCAAATTACAGCATGTTCATCATTTGATGCAGTCCAGTGGCAATCCTAGACTTGCTGGGTCTCTTGTCAGATGGGGGACTGGCCCTTTGCCTTAGCTAGGTAGGTGCATGATGTTGTGGCCAGGTGGCTGCAGCCTGACCCTTCCCCGCGAGAAGTTTTCGTGCTGAACATGGTGGTTCTGGAGCAATCCATGGAGGGGCTCCTGGCTGGGACAGCAAAGTGAATCCGCTGTCACCGGTCCTCGAGCCTTGAGATTGCCGTGACCCTGGCTGAGGACCATCCGGCAGTGCGGCTAGCTCCATCGCGGGAGCAGCCGAGGCCAGCGGCAGGAAGTCAGGCAGACCTGGCCTTAACAAGGTTTCTCAAGGTTCTGCTGAGCAGCAGCCATTTCCTTTGATTAAATGCATTGTCTCTCCACAATTCCCGGCAGCCACAGAAACTGTGCCCAGCTGTTCAGAAGCCGTGCAATTGTCAGGGCAGAAGTGCTGGAGATGCGGGCAGCATGGACACATCCTCATGATGTTCCACGGCACCAGCCCTCCGACAACTTCCCCTGGTTCAGGAGAGACATACTGCAGTCCAGTAACATACTAAGAGGGTATATACCAGGCAATGGTAAACTCCGGCTACATGCAAATCCTGGTTTGCACAGAGTAGGACTGTGTAGGATTTCTTTAAGTTAAAAAAGTGTTTTTAACCTTTACCTATTTGTTATTCAGTCACATAAAAATTAACCATGTGAAGGAGAGATTGGCACCTGTCTGGCAGTTGTCAACTTTTAGCTTTCCAGCACGCAAAGTAAAACAGTTGCCATATTTTTACATGACTACATGTTTCTGCAGAGCCGTACAACATAACCTACATGAGTGGCCAACATTACTGCTGGCCGTCACGCTTGTGTGTAGAGTATTAAACAAACTTATTATATTTGGCTTGCCATAAATGTTCCTGTAGACAGTTCTGCTCTTCAAAGCTGATCATACCTACATTATGAGGGCCTTGACCCTGATTGACAGCTATTAATAGAGAAAGACTGAGTCAGAGTACTGGTGGTGGCAGCTGTGACAGGGAAAAGCTGTGTAGTATAGTGAAAAGAATTGAGACCAATATTATCTGCTTCTATATAAAAATATATATATAAAAAAAAGTTTAATTGGAATAATGTCCATGAAGAAACCTTTCCTGCCAGGATTCTACATTTCAAAATGTCAACAAATAAAATATTTTAAAAAACAATAAAGAAGATAACAAAATACAATAAATGCATACAAAAGTATATACATATAACAAAAATGCATGTTTTCAAAATAAAAAACACAATATTTGCATTGACTGTGCATCTTATACCCTGACAAACAGATGAGGTTGACTGCAGGTATTCCCTGTCAAGCACACTGGATGTGGACACATTTTAAGTAAAATCAGCCCTGCGAGAAAAAAAACCCAATCAACTAAAAAACCGACTGTCCAGATGATTGTTTAACCATAGAAACAAGAAACAAAAAACAAACAAACAAAAAAGTGTTACATTGCAGACTAACTAAATATATCTGGAAGACTTAAAATCCCCTGCAGCCTTACAGACGATTAGATGTTCCATTGCCCTGATGTGGCTGCACACAGCAGAATTTAACCAGATGTTCAAAAATGTTTTCATTTTCAACGTCTAGAGCAGGGGTGCCCAATCCCGGTCCTCGAGAGCTACCGTCCTGCAGCTTTTAGATGCATCCTTGTTCCCACACACCCGAATCAAATGAATGGCGTGTTATAAGGCCTTTACCAAACATGATGGCATGCTGAAGAGGTAATCAAACCATTTGATTCAGCTGTGTTGGAGTAGGGATGCATCTAAAAGATGCAGAATAGTAGCTCTTGAGGACTGGGATTGGGCAGCCCTGGTCTAGAGATTCTCTCCCTTTGCAGTCTGGTTTTTGCCAATGAATGACACTTTCCCCATAGCAGCTTTAAATAAACAAATTCAAGGCACTTTTAACGCAGCACAAAGCTGCGCCACAGCAGCAAACTTCATCCACAACTGTGAACAACTCCCACCGACATGTCATAGACACTGAAGAACAGCTGTCAGTCAAGTCCAAACCATGCCCACCATGAGATTCTACTGGTTGGGAGGGGAGTAGGAGGAAGATGGATTCAAGAAGGAGCAGGAGGTGTTATCTTTGACAGCATGAAGTGTGATGGCTGCCTCGTCTGTTCGCTGAGCCCTGCTGCCCATCAACCAAGGGTGGAGGAAGATCTGCTCCAGGGTTGGCCGGTCGGACGGCTGCTGGCACAAACACCAGCCAATCAGCTGCTGGCACTCTGCAACAGAAAGATAAACTACTAGTACAAAAGCTTGAGGCACAACACACTGACCAATGACCAATCATTTATATCAGGGGTCTCAAACTCCAGTCCTTGAGAGCCGCTGTCCTGAAACTTTTCCATGTGTCCCTATTGCAGCACACCTGAAGACAATTAGTAGGTCATTAGCAAGACTGTAGAACTTGAGTGCATGCTGAGGTGGCAATTCAGCCATTTGATTCATCTTACAGCAGCTCATGAGTGAATGAACATGGTGCAAAAGTATTTTTAGAAGTACATTTTTCCAAACACTTACATTAACTTAAATTTACTTGAGTAGGGTTAGGGGTTGACACTTCAGCATGCAGTTCTATGCTCTTGCTAATGACCTAATTTTATTCAGGTGTGTTGCAACAGGGACACCGGCCCTCAAGAACTGAGACCCCTGCAATAGGGTGAGTCACAACAATCTGAGTTTCCAGCTCTTATACACAATCTTGTCATTGCACTGTCTTTGTAAATACTGGCACTTCTTTTTCTGCCATAATCCAGCTTGCACTGGCACAGTGTGTTAGTAAATAGAGTCAATCAACTCAGAGTGGATGAAGTTGTTTCATGAAACAGAGCCCAGGATAGCCTCTTTCATGCTTCATGCTTGTGAGCATTTGTGTGTATGATGTCAGTTCATTGGTCAGTTTTCCCACCCTCTTTGCCACTAAAAATGCCAATGCTGCAAAACAGGAACAGAGACAATAGACAATTTCTATCACTGGGTAGACTGACCCGAGGAGACTTTCCGCCTGAAATAGATCTGTCCCGTTAGGATCTCCTCGTCATGTTCAAAGGGGATGTCGCCACACACCATGTCATACAGCAGCACACCGAGTGACCAGACGGTGGCTGGTCGCCCATAGTATCGATGGAATCGGATCCACTCTGGAGGACTGTATACTCGTGTCCCTGCAGGGAGGACAAATACAGAAAAGCATCAGGCATTTTAAAGCCAAGCAATGGCTCCAGCTGCAACTCCTGGCTGCCTATAGAGTCAGGAACATGTCCTCCTCATCAATGAAGGCAACTTTCTGAGCATAATGATCCATCTCTAAATAGTAATTTTGTGTGTGTGAGTGGAGGATGTGTGGGTGGGAGCACAAAATAGTGACAGACACAAAAACAGTGACAGATAATGGGACATTTGGACTCACCATCAAACTCTGTGTAGACAGTGTCTTTAAGAACAGCCCCTGAGCCAAAGTCAATGAGTTTGACCTGCTCGGTCCTCAGGTCCACCAGCAGGTTCTCGTCCTTAATATCACGGTGGACAACGCCACAGGCATAGCAGTGACGTATGGCCTCCAGTACCTGCAGGAAGAAGCCACGTGCTGCCTCCTCATCAAGAGCGCCACGCTCTGTGATGTAATCAAACAGGTCCTGACATGGCTTGGGATGCTCCATCGCTATAAACCAGCCATCCGCCTGCTCCCACCAATCCAAGAGCTGCACCACGCCAGCAAAGGTCCCACTCACTTTCTTCAGCAGCACAATCTCTAAAGGAATTAAAGCTCCGGACTGAGAGAGCAATTTAAATAATCAGGATGTCGTCCTTTAAATTACATCAAGTTAAATACAGATAAAAGTATGCAAAGAAGAGGAAGACGATCATGTGGGTTTTTATGAAGAATGGCACATGAGGACCAACAGGTTGCTGGAAATCCAAACAAATGCAAAAACAAGGAACTAAGGTGTTTGGGGTGTTTTGCTTGGTAAAAAATTTATGATTATAAAGACAAGATATACTTTATTTGTCCCAACAGTTGTGATGTTCCTTTGTTACAGCAGTTTATAAAGTTAAGGTAAACAAAACCTATATCCTGATTTTTAAATCATTTAATGCATTCATGCAACAAGCACCTCATCCTACAGAAGCACACGCACTCTGACAGTGGCTTTTTTGTCTAATGATAACCAGTCATGCAACTATACCAAAGCATGCAAAGAACACAAGGAAACTGGGGGCACAGTAAGAAGCTTCATGGGCCATACATAGCAGCAGTAGAAAGTTAGACTTAGTTATTGACCAGACATATTCATTAGAGGTGGGAATCACCATACATCTCACGATACGATATTATCGCAATACTTAACGCACGATACGATATTATTGCAATTTTTTAAAATATTTTGCGATATTCAGATTCTGTACATAAAGGTAAACTATCAATATTCATTTTATCTAATATCAAAGTCTCACACTCAGTCTCTCTCTCATTTCAGTCAGTTTTATTGTTGACAAACTGATCGGTTTGTTTTACAGTCTAGTCCAACTTAACTGAATGCAACCATCTGGCACAATTATAGCTATTCTGCTATTTAGCGGTTTTTTATCTACTTTTAACCGGATTATTCGTCCAGAATTGCTGTGCGTTGCTGACCTACAGCAGACAAGAGCTTCTGGACATCTGGACTCACAACTCCAACAGTTTTATCGCCGATCTCCGACTCATCCCAGAGATCTCCAGAACACCGGAGGCTGCCCACTCTCCCCGGCTGGGCGGAAGTGCACGCAGACGGCGCCGAGATCGTAAACAAAGGCGAGGTAGGCGCGGAGGGCTACGGGCTAAGCTAAAGCTAACACCACACCGGCTGCCTTTACCCAGTATTTTTCTCGCCAATGTCCGTTCTCTGGCAAACAAAATGGATGAGATACGGCTCTCCATCACTAACAACAGACGGATTATGGACTCAAATGTCATGTTTTTCACCGAAACATGGCTGAACAACAGCTGCCCGGACAATGCTATCGAGTTAGCAGGACGCCACACACACCGAGCCGACAGGCTAGCAGATGACTCCGGCAAGACCAGAGGTGGAGGTTTGTGCATTTATATTAACAATGCTTGGTGCATGAACTCCACTACTACTGAGAGTCACTGCTCACCTAATGCGGAGTTTTTAATGGTCAAATGCAGACCTTATTATCTCCCCAGAGAATTCACTTCGATCATACTCACTGCCGTGTATATACCCCCCGACGCTAATGCTAGGTTGGCCATGAAAGAACTTTCTGCAGCCATTAACAAACACCAGAATAAACACCCCGAGGCTGCTTTTATTGTTGCTGGCGACTTCAACCACACCAACTTAAAGACAGTCCTCCCCAGATTCCACCAACATGTCTCCTGCCACACCAGAGGAGACAAGACTTTAGACCATGTGTATTCCAACCTGGCTGGAGCCTACAAAGCCACACCCCTCCCCCACATTGGACAATCGGACCATCTCTCCCTGTTCCTCACACCTCGGTATTCACCACTCATCCAACGTGTGAAACCTGCTGTGAGGACAATTAAAGTGTGGCCAGAGGGGACAGACGCAGTGCTCCAGGACAGATTTAAAAACACAGACTGGAATATGTTCACCCACACAGACCTGGACCAGTACGCCTCATCTGTACTGGATTACATCTCCAAAACCACAGACAGTGTCACCACCCAGAAACGGATCACCATGTACCCCAACCAGAAGCCTTGGATGAACCGGGATGTTCGTCTCCTCCTGAAGGCCCGCAACACTGCCTTTAGGTCAGGAGATGCACACGCCTACAGTACAGCCAGGGCTAATCTAAAGAAGGGCATCAAAAAAGCCAAACACCATTACAAAAAGAAGGTAGAAGAACACTTCTCCAACTCCAACCCTCGACGCATGTGGCAAGGACTCCAGACCATCACAGACTACAGGACCACCAAACCCTCCCCCGCATCCTCTGATGTCTCCTTCCTCAACGAGCTCAACAACTTTTATGCTCGTTTTGAGCGAGGGAACCCCACAACCACAACCAAAGCAGACATGAAGCCAGACCACCAACCTATGACTCTCTCCCCCACCGATGTAGGAGCGGTGCTGAGCAGGATCAATGTCCACAAGGCTGCAGGCCCTGATGGCATCCCCGGGCGTGTTCTCAGAGCGTGTTCTGGGGAGCTTGCAGGAGTGCTCACAGACATATTCAATCTGTCCTTGGCCCACGCTGTGGTACCGGCCTGCTTCAAATCCACCTCCATCGTCCCGATACCCAAAAACTCCAACCCATCTTGCCTCAATGATTACCGCCCAGTAGCACTCACCCCCATCATCACTAAGTGCTTAGAGCGACTGGTCCTAGCACACTTCAAATCCTGTCTCCCCCCCACCCTGGACCCCCACCAATTCGCATACCGCCGGAACAGGAGCACAGAGGATGCAGTCTCCATCGCAATGCACTCTGTCCTCTCACACCTGGACAACAACAACACCTACGCCAGAATGCTGTTTATAGACTTCAGTTCAGCATTCAATACAATCCACCCCTCACAACTCATCAGGAAACTGACAGACCTGGGTATCAGTTCCCTCATCTGCAAATGGTTACTGGACTTCCTGACCAACCGCCCCCAACATGTCCGGCTGGATAACCGCTGCTCATCTACCATCACAATGAACACCAGTGTACCACAAGGCTGTGTGATGAGCCCTTTCCTCTACTCCCTCTTCACCCACGACTGCAGACCTGCTGATGGTTCCAACACCATCATTAAGTTTGCAGATGACACCACGGTGATTGGCCTCATCAGTGACAACGATGAGGCCGCCTACAGGGAGGAGGTGGATCGTCTGGCTGAGTGGTGCGACACAAACAACCTGCTGCTTAACACCGAGAAGACCAAGGAGCTCATCGTGGACAACAGGAGGAATGCTGACCCACATCCACCCATCAACATTAAGGGGACGGCTGTGGAGCGTGTGAGCAGCTTCAAGTTCCTGGGAGTCCACATCTCCGAGGATCTCACCTGGACGACCAACTGCTCCAAGCTGGTCAAGAAGGCTCACCAGCGCCTCTTCTTCTTGAGGACTCTGAGGAAGAACCACCTGTCCTCAGACATCTTGGTGAACTTCTATCGCTGCACCATCGAGAGCATCCTGACCAACTGTATAACAGTCTGGTACGGGAACTGCTCTGCCTCGGACCGGAAGGCGTTGCAGAGGGTCATGAAAACTGCCCAGCGCATCGCCGGAGCACCACTTCCTGCCATAAAAGACATCTACAGGAAGCGGTGTCTGAAAAGGGCTGGGAAAATCATCAAAGACCCCAGTCACCCATCACATGGACTCTTCACCCTCCTGCCCTCTGGGAGGCGCCACAGGAGCCTCCGGACTAAGACCACCAGGTACCGGAACAGCTTCTTCCCCACAGCTGTCAGACTCCTGAACTCTGCCTCCTGACATCTGACCCACGTTAAACTCATGGACTGAACATACACACACCCACAATGGACAACTGTACCCTCAAACACAATAATAACATGGACTGAACCACCACTCACAACCACTAGCACTTTATATAGCCTCTGTAGAAACTATCTACACCCTCACTTATCTTAACTGCACTACTGTATAGCTCTGTGTAAATAATCATTCTGTACATTCGATAATCTTTAATCCTACAACTGTTTACAACTTGCATAGTTCCCATTTCTGTATAGCTGTATATCCCAGATTCTGTAAAGTTATTTATTTCATTTCATATTCTGTATAGTTTTTCATATTTATATCCTGTTCATAGCCTGTACATAGCTTGTACTCACTACAGCCTGTACATACTTATAGTTATAGAATATTCACAACATACTTCATACCGTGTACATTATAACATACCATAATAGACCCATTTCTGTAATATACTCACATATCTATATTATTGCTAATATATATTGTAATATATCTATATCACTAAAGCACTTCTGGATGGATGCAAACTGCATTTCGTTGCCCTGTACCTGTGCATGTGCAATGACAATAAAGTTGAATTCTATTCTATTCTATTCTATTCTGAACTATGCAATTTGTGAAACCTATGCAGCCTCTTCAGCAACTGAAGAATTTGAAAGTAAATTAAAACAAAATATAATTTTACATTAAATAAAAAAGTTTTAAACTTAATTAAAATAAAACATGTCTTAAATTAAAATAAGTAAACTGTCATGTTTATTGCTGCCAAAAAAAAAGTTAAACACATTTGGACAGTGAAGGAATGTCAGGATTCTTGCTCAGAAAAAGGATCAACATGCTCTGAAGTCGGAGCATGTTCCAGTCCACAAAAACTTTTTTTGTAACAAAATATCGATTTCTGCTGTCCCTGTATCGATACATTATTAGCAAACAAAATATCACGATACTACACAGTATCGATTTTTTCCCCCCACCCCTAATATTCATTTTATTCATCTATTTGTGAACACGAAAGATAATTTCACATAGTAATAGAAGCTGAAGTGGTAAGAAAACAGGTAGTAAGGCAATTAAAACTGTTAAACTGCAAGTAGAAATGCAGGCAGCCCTTACCAGAGAACCCCACTCAGTCACCCGATCCTTGCTCACATGTTTCACTGCCACCTACATGTAAATAAACACCATCAAAATATTATAAACATATCCTCAGAATAAAACTGAATAAATTCTCTTTCTATACTAAAATACAAACCATCATACAGCAGCTTTAGGGTAGATCTGTGCATGCTGATAATATGAATCTTTTGGTCTAACAATGTTGTTCCTGATTTATGAAATAACTTTATTTTCCCACCGTAATTAAAATAACTATTATTGTCAAATTCCTACTTCCAATAAGTAAAGATTTAGCAGAAGGAACAGAGAGTAAAGCACTTTTGTTTAATAACCGGCTTTCTTTGTGACAACAAAGACATGAGCCAGGCATGCCAGCACTGAGTCAAGCTGCACAGCTGATAGCAGTAAAAGAGGAAGTAAGAGTGACAGATGTGGGTTTTAAATAAAAGCAGCATCTGAAAAAGTTTTTTTTTTTTATTCCGAACTGACAAAAAGAAACGGAATTTTCAATTTTTTGTTAATTACATAATAAAATGATGATAGATAAAATTACAGCTATGGAAAATTGTAATGATAATGTAGGCGAGAAGCCAATACTTTTAACAGACTAAGGAGATGCTGTAATTGAAAACAACAATTAAAAAAACAAAAACAAAGCCTAGATTAATTGAATTCATATGAATGTGACACATTTACTGGAGAAAACAACAAGATTTAAGTTCAGAGCAGACTACAAGTCATGTAGACACTGGTCTTAAATAAAACAATGCCTCTTCATTCTGGCTGTTGAAAGACTGGACCAAATTAACAAAGACTGAAAAATTAATGACTGTCAATTCATTATTTCAATTCAATTAATTCGTATTTGAGATAATTGTTTTCATTTAGTCTCAAATTCAGTCTTCCTTTTTAATGCAAGAACCTTGAGGCCTAATACAAAATATTTAAGTAGGATTGTCAGTTATTGTTTTTAAACTCGAACATTCAAGTACGGCTTGATTTTGAAGGGTCAAACAGGAAACTCAGCTGTCTGCTACAAGGCATCTTGACAATGAGAGTTGGCCATGTGCTGCGACCAAAACAAAGCCGCCCCTCGGTTCTTACCGGCAAACCATCAGCGAGGCGAACAGCTGAGTAAACGGTACCGAATCCCCCACTGCCGAGAACCGGACCCAGCCGGTACTGCTTCTCAAGCGACTGCTTCTCTGCGTTGGCTGCAGAGCACAGGGAAGAAAAGTCAGGGCTAATCAAAGTCATGTCAACTTTGCAAATAAACCCCAACATAGTACGTCCCGCGATTAGAACTGCGTGTAATCGTCGACACAAACGTACACATCACCGAATACACTTGCAACGTTTAAAGCAAAGACAAAAACTCACTTTACGTTATACAAGACACCTAGATGTCAAAATGGTCCCGTCCTTGGCCTGAAAATGTCCTAATTTAAACAATGATCGCCATGTATTCGGCAGATATATGAAACTTTAAGTGGTTTAAGTCCCTCCGATTGGGGTAAAGGTGTCCTAGCTCCATTCAGGCTGAGTTGATTTCAATACTTAAAATAATAATAATAATAATAATAATAATAATAATAAATTCATTTTAGTTTAGTCACATGTTAGCTAAATGAATAACTAAGTCCAGAAAAATCTGTATTTTGTATCAGATGACCCAGATTTTCCAACCCGATTCGAAATCCCGGCTTCGAATAATCCATTTCTGATTAAGACTTGAAGCGTGGCGGGTAAAATAAAGTGACGTGAAATGGACACAGCTGCGAAGTCGAGGCTGTTACCTTGCAGGAGCTTCACCGGCAGGTCCATGCTGAACGACATGTGTGAGAGGGTGTCCAGTTTAGAGAGCAGCATGCTGCTCCTGACTTCTCCCGAATAATTCAACCGCACCGAGAAATTATTGGCGCTATACATCCTCAGGAAAAAAAAAAACAGTCCTCGGCTCCTCTCACGGGAGAGATAAACATAACCTAAAATCCATTCCGGATGTGGTCCACAGAGCGCAAACCCCGAAGTCTGAGGTTGCTCCGCTATAACGCTGCTGCCAGTATATACAAGAAAATCCTTCCGCCTGACCCCCGCTGACACACCAAATTGTACCACAAAGCTTGCTGCATTAAAACTACACGAACACACTTAAATGGAATAAAAAACAAAGGGGCCCCATGTTTTAGGTAAATGTGAAGTCATTTTCTTGAAAATGTAGTCGTAATTCAATGAGAAACCCACGGCCTAGTTTATTCTTTACGCGACTAGTGCAGGGATTCGGAGACGGTCACTCGGCAATGCTGCAGCACACCAAAAACGAAAAAGCGCTTCCCCCAACAATAAACGAATAAATAAATAAATAATGTTAAAATGCAATGATTTTAATATTTGAATTAAAATGATATTATTGTTTATGGTAATAAGGTTGGTTGGACAATGTGAGAGAAAGTTAATATGATGTCGTTTTTGTTTTGTTTTTTTCCAAACCATTCGCTAAAGACTGGTAATGGAGATGATTTGCTATTGGAAGCTCCAGTTACTCATATGTTACTTTTTGGGTCAATGTGAAGATTTAATTTTGTTGTACCATTGATTGTCCATGTTATGTGTAGACCATCAAGACCACTGTTGTTAAATACCATAAAGTAGCAATTTTAAGTTATAAAAGTATTGTACTAAAAAAAGATTTCTTAAGGCATATTTGTTTTATATCAAAAAGCAAATGTAAATTTGGGGCAAACTGATTTTTTGATTTTGTATCAGCAACAACCACTAACCCTGTATTCACCCCTTTCAGTCCTGTCCACTACATGAATGTGACCCCGATCATTTGTTCTCTGCTATATTTAGCTGCTTCTATTTTAAAGCCTGTGCAATAACTGATCCACTCTAAAGAGTGAGTCACTGCTCTTGTGCTCTACTCCAAGAGCTTTAACCTGTTGTGTAATTTTTACAGAGGATATTTGTTACTGCCAGCAAGTTATAATGTCAGTGTACAATGGAGAATCAGAGGACAGTGACCGCTTCAATGGTGCAGACTGTGAAAGGTATCTACCATGTGCTGGCTCTGGTCTCGTCTCGGCTAAACTAACTATTGTGGTTGGAGACAGACAGTTCTCTGAGGAGAAAATGTTACTGGTGCAGAGCTGCGACTATTTTCAAGCTCTGTATCGCTCCGGTATGAAGGAATGTCAGCAGGAAGAAATCCACCTCAAGTCTCTGCGAGCTCAAGGATTCCTTTTAGCTTTAGCAGTTTTACATGGAGAGAAGCCAATTCTGGATGAGGACGACATTGTGGAAGCCATTGAATGTGCAGCTTTTTTGCAGGTGCCCCCACTTACTAGGCATCTTATTGACCTTCTTGATGCAGAAAACTGTCTGCTGATGTATCACACCTCTGCAGTCTTTGGACTTATGGATCTGTACCATGCAGCAGCACTGTTCATTCGAGACATGTACACTGACCTTGAGGTAGAGGTCAAGAAAACCTTACCATTAGAGCTTATCTCTTATGTGGAGTCTTTGACCCCCCATGTTTTCATGGCTGTAGGAGCCCATGTGACCTGTGGTTTGGATGAAACTGTACATGCTGCCTCAAGGACCATCTGCTACCTCAATGAAACTGGCAATACTTGGAAAGTGTTAACAGATCTTCCACTAGAGGCCAGCACCTCAATGGCTGGAGTGACTGTTTTAGACAACAAACTGTTCATAATTGGTGGCATTCATGGCATCCATAAACAAGTTGTGGAATCTTGTTTTTGCTACAGTGTTGAAAGCAACAGCTGGAGCAGGATTCCCAGCCCAGCACAGCTGCGTTACAATCTTAGCCTTATGGGTCTCCATGGTCATTTATATGCCATCGGAGGGGAGTATGAGCGAACAGTAATGTCGTCTGTGGAAATATACAATGTAAAAAACAGAACGTGGACATTTGCTGCTAACCTACCTCGGCCGGCAGCAGGAGCAGCTTGCACCAAAACCATGAGCAGGATATTTGTGTGTTTATGGAGGCCAATGGAGACCACTGAGATCTACGAGTATGCATCTGGGGAAAATGAGTGGCATCTAGTTACCACACTGATCAGGCACCAAAGCTATGGTCACTGCATGGTGGGCCACAGGGACAACCTCTTCATCATAAGAAATGGCCCATCTGATGACTTCCTAAGATGCCTCATAGACTGTTATAATCTGAGCTTGGGCCAGTGGTCAACCCTGCCTGGACACTTCGCCAACAGTAAAGGTTCACTATTCACTGCTGTTGTAAGAGGGGACTGTGTGTTTACACTGAACAGAAGCATGACTCTAGAATACGTAGTGGAAGGTAAAACCTGGAAGCCTAGGCGGCAGATGAAGGGTTTCCCAAGAAGTGGATCTGTGTGGACATTTCTGCTTCAGCTGCCAAAAGCTCTCAGCCTGCAGTAGTGACACTGTCTGCTTTTTGGATTATCAGTATTATTTAAATTAAACTCAGATGGGGTTTTGTTAGTTTTTTGTTTATTACAGCAATATTACTATTTTTAATCCTGATGCATGCTCAATCATCCAGGTAAGTGAATAAAAAAGTCGACTGAACCAATAAAATGAACTCAGGTTTGCTCGGTAGTGATTTTATCTCTTTATGAAGTGCTACTGGTAAGAGTACATGTTTAGAAAATGGACTTGTGAAACAAGCATAGTAAAAATGATAACATTTTATTATCAGCATTACCCACAACAACTGAACAAAATGTGTATGTTTTTGCAAAATTTCAAACACTTTGAATTTTATACAAGGTGCTCTTGCTACTCTGATTGCAGTTTAATTACTTCAGGTGCAGCTTTTCATTTTTTTTCTTGTTCAGTGAGACAAATCTCTTCTATTTTGGCTCACTGAACAAATGCATTAAATTTAGGTTCAGTTTCTAAAGTTAAAATGTGGAGGGCGCACGACGGAAGATCTGCATTTGCTGTGGATTTCACAGTCCTTGCTCTTTGACTCAGCATTTTGTGTGTGTGTGTATGTGGGGGGTCCTTTTTAGTTCTTATTATTATTTTGTTTAATTTAATTCTTAGTTTGTCTGCTGTTTAGGTCTTCTCTATCATGTTTTCCTTTCTGGCTCTTTCTTGTTACTGTTGTATGGTGTTTTGAGCTTTGCATCATTTCTCTTGTAACATATTGCTTGGTTATACTCTCAGTTTAGTATTTAGGGTTCTGGTTATAATTTCCATGTGGCTTTTGTTAGTAAGAAAAAAAATGTGGTGCTTGAATGTGAAATATATAGTTTTTAATCCATAGCTAAGATTATTGATTCTATTTTTTTTATTCTTTCTAAATCCAGCCACACATTTTTCTCCTATTCATGTTAATGGGATAATGGTACATGTAAACTCTTATTTCCAAGTGAATGAAGCATCCCCAGGCAGCTCAGCAGACAGCAGCAGACTGTATAAAAGTATAACAAACTGGAAAAAGGACACAAAATACCTGACATGCTATTCATTTTCATAGTTTATTATTTATTATCAATGTATATGTTTAGAAAAACAGAATATAAATATGGAGTAAACCCAGTCACTTATCCAGGCCTGACACTGAACTAGGATGGACACCTGTCCAATAGACTGGCACTGGTAGAAGGCAATGTGCCTTCTACCAGTGCACAAGAGTCTTGGAACAAATGCAATGATTTAACAGAGAAAGTCCCATCAAATATATATGAGGCAATCCAGTCTAATGAAAAATGAGATAAATGATTCAGGCTATCTTCATAAGGGGGGAGACTGAAGGAAAACCTTGACCCTTGTTTTGATCCAGGCGGTCAATGTGGACATTGTGGAGGACTATAAATACCTTGTAGTACACATTGACAATAAACTGGACTGGGTTAAAAACACCACTGCACTCCACAGAAGGGCCAGAGTCGACTCTATTTTCTGATGCGGCTGAGGTCCTTCAACATCTTTTTGACAATGCTCAGGATTTTCTATGAGTCTGTTGTGGCCAATGCCATCCTCTATACTGCAGCGTGCTGGGGGAGCAGGTTGAGGATTGCAGGTGCCAACAGACTAAATAAACTGATCCGCAAGGCCAGTAATGTTGTGGAGATGGAGCGAGACTCCCTTAGGATAGTGTCTGAGGGGCAGATGTTGTCAAAGATAAATGGAATGCTGGATAATACCACCCACCCACTCCATGACATGCTGGCTAGTCACAGGAGCACGTTCAGTGAGAGACTGAGATTTCCAAAAAGCACCACTGAACCACACAGGAAATCATTCCTGCCCATGGCCATCTCCCTGTACAACTCCTCCACCTAATGCGATGTAGACTGAAATAGTTACACCTTTTGCACAGTACCTTTGTACAGTAAAATAGCAAATGACAATGTTCACAGGTTAGAGGTACATGTCAATCATATATATTTCACCTCTGTGATATTCCCACCCGTCTAATATTCTTGATATTTATAATTGAGCGCTTTGTATATATTAGTGCTATTTCTTAAATGTGTTAACTCTGTAACATATTGTATTAATTAAGTAGTTTAGTCTATTACTGTTACTGTCTTGGAGCAACTGTAACCCACATAATTTCCTTAGGGATTAATAAAGTATTCTGATTTTGGATCTCAGGTACACAGCCTTATTTTGAGAAAGACTGAGAACAATAATGTGAGAGAGTAACAGAGCTGAGGTGGGAGAGAAACGACAATGTTAATTGTGTCAAATACAACCCTGGGACTGTTCCTAATACTATCTTCTTATAGATCTTCTGTAATGGTAAATGTGACCAAGAATAAGGGGAAGGCCAATGTCTGGTCTGCACACATGGGAGGACGCTCTATGTGACCCCCGTCAGCTTTAGTCTGGGACAGAAGCCAGGACCCAGCCTAGGTGATGGATGAACGTCTGTCTATAGACATTAATCTTGTCATGAGTGTTGGGGGCATGCTCTGTCTGCTCTGCGTCTCTGCAAACACACATGAACCAATCCTACTACACACTTTAAACAAACAAACAAGAAAAACAAAACCTAAACTACCAAAATAAAAAATATTGATTGTCTTCTTTACTTTAGTATTTCTATTTTATACTCCAGCTGATCTTTGAGGTCAAATACAACAGCTTATTTACTTTTTTATGCAGGTAACAGCAGTTTTTAACCAACTTATGAATTGATTCATTTGATGGAAAGAGAACCATAGTGCTCAGAGAATATTAACTAAACCTAAGCTTAAGAATGTACCTACCATGTTAAAACTACAATGTCCAGAAGATGGACGACAAAAGGAGCATGTTCTTTCATGCCAATTTGTTGTTGATTTGTTTCATGCAAGTTATAATATATTTTAAAATATTAAGTAAAATGTAACATATAGTCAACAAAAGAAGATAAATCTTAGTATTTATCGTGGTGGATGAGTGGAAGCCAAGAATAAAATAAATAATGATCGATCACACTAGATCTGACCTAATACGCCTACCTATATCTTCACTTAGAGGTGGAAATAGCTGGGGAAACCCCTTAATATACAAGCTGCAGATCTCAAGTTTTTGGACACACACACTTAAGTGAAGGACAACGTCAACAAACCTAAACAAACAAAATGAAGTGTTTTGTTTTGGTAATAAAAGGCTACTGAAAACAAGTCACGTTTCCCAGCTAACACAGGGAAAGAGGCAGGGTAAAGCCTGGACAGGTTGCTGTTGCAGGACTAACACAGAAAGACCAACAACCATTTATGCCTATGGTACTTGGTGGTAGAACATGCAAACTGCACACCACAGAAAAGCCATGGCCAGATGGTGGAGTTGAACTCAGGACCACACCATCATGCTGCCCACGATTCCTTCTATGGATTGATTCAGTGCAATGGATTGAGAGTGCCTGGTCGAGATCCAACATTTGGTGCTGAAAACCAGGACAAGTTTTGACATGGGGAACCCATGACATGGGCACGTACTCTCTGGACTCTGTTCCTTTAAGATTCCACTATTCCAGTAAAACCCAAAGATGCTCCATTCCATTAAGATCTGTTGTCTGGGGAAGCACCTAAAATCCATTGACACTAATCGTCATGTTTTGGAAGCCAGACTGAGAAGATTTCACCTTGTTAAAATGATGCATTGTCATGCTAAAAGTAGCTATAAGATCAAACACTATACCCATATCAGGATACACATTAGCATTATGACTCAGACATAGTTTAGAGTTCAGATCATCATGAACTGGCCATAAAGGGCCTGTGGAACACCAAGAAAACACTGTCCACAATCATTACACAACTAGCCTGTACTTTTGATATACGGCAGTTCTAGCCAGTCATTTAGTAACATGTTAAAAAATAATGGCAGTTAAAGCTTATGTAAGCTGGTAGAAATGAAATTAAATCAGTTGTTGTGATCAAAAATAAATGGTATGTTTTCCCAAAGCACTTCACTTACATTTCAGTCTTGTCTCACTTTTCAGAGAAAACAATCAGTCCCCATGATCACAGATGTTCCCTCCTTTGTGTCTTTTGGTTTTCAGACTCCCCACCCATCCCACCCATGTCAGCAGAATAACCTGTGACTCTGGTGAATATAAAATGTATGAGTTGCTGAGCTTTTCTGTCTGTCTGTCTTTAATTAGTCTGTGTTGTCAGGCATTGTGTGCATGTTTCTTTGGACAGAAAAGAGGCGTGGCTGAAGACATTTTTCACCATGTCAGTCTCTGCTGACCTTTGACCTCTTAACTCATCTCAATATGCTTGTTTTTCCTTACGTAGTTGTTACTATGATTAGCTCGATAGCATCCAAGAGAGTGTAGGTTGATAAACGGCTAAAAATAAAGGAAGATAAGACTAAGACAAACTCCTAATGAGATGATGGATGGTGTCCTATGAAAAGCAGAGGGCACCAGTTGTGGACCTGCCAATTCTTGTGTTCTGTGGTAAATCATGATTTACACTGTCCCGGGCAATGAGCACAGGGCCCACAAGAGGACGCCATGCCCTCAGGCCACACTCATGAAGTCCGTTTATAATTGGTCAGAGACATTCACACCAGTGGCCTCCTGGAGGTCCTTGCATAAAAGAAATGATATTGGTCTTGCTGTTGGGTTAAGGACCGTCAGGCACATTGAGATAGCTTTTGGGCAGGTAGTTAGACCATGTATACACACATATGTATATACATATACATATATACATATAAATGTTTGCATGTGTACCTTATCTCCTCTTTAAAAGGTGATCAATGTGAGCGAAAAAACTTTCCCCCCCTTTTTTTTTTTTTTTTTTTTTTTTTTTGTTTCAAAATTAAAAATGCCAAAGATAACATGGTTCTACAGGCAAACTAGTATTTTTGGACCAACAAGGTGATTTCCAGAGAGCAAGTGGCTGAAAAATTGGAATATCTTGGAATGGTGTGTAGTGTGTTCTTTGAAAAAAAATAAAATAAGAAAAGCCTAACAAAATCTCAACAAGGAGAGGACAAATGATAGACTTGTAGTCAAGACCGCCTAAACTGAGACCAAGACAATACCAACACCAGAGGGTATCGAGACCAAGACAGAGACAAAAAAAGTCTTTAATCTGCAGCCAGATGCTGCTTCGTCTACGGGTGTCAGGCATATTTATGTGTTTTTGCGATGCACTCGCACAGCCCTCCTCATCGCTGTCTACTGTCTCACTCACTTACTGAGAGGACAGACACACGCTCCACTTGACTGTCGCGTCTCTCACGCTCTCTGTTTTTCACATAATGATATTATCCTATATCCTCGCATGTGATTGGCCACAATACGGAAGGATTGGAGCATAGCTGAGCCGGACGATCTGATTTCCTCGTGTCAGCATTGTTCCCACATCATCATAATTAATGTTGTTCCAGGTTCAACATTGCAAGTGACCAATCACCTTCTTGTGACGTCATTCCTTTGCGATTTCGAAATACCCGCCTTCGAGTATTTCGAAATACAAGTGAAGAAGCGAAAAACCGCCGCCTGTCCGCCGAATTTGAAGTCAATTTAGGATACTTTCCTTTAATAAACGGTAAGCATTATACATATGTTCCTCACTTGGCTTGCTGTTTGTTTGCTAGCGATAGGCTACTTGACGACAGCATTAGCTAACCAGTGTTCCCCAACTTTTTGGGTGTTTCGTGGCCCGGGGGTTGGGTCAGGCAAAATTGCAGTAGCTCCCCTGATCATTTTACAAACATAAGTGAAGAGAATCTGGACTAAAAGGCCTAGACTTATGGTTGTGTGCTGAATCTATGAATCAAACTATCACCTGGAAACATAATTAACTGGTCCATAGCTGTGAAACTGGACATGAGTTCTTGATTCTATGGAGATTAACAGTAATCCAGAAATTTACAAATTTGTCCCAGGGACATCGCGTAGATGTTGTCCCTGGGACATCGCGTAAATGTTGTCCCTGGGACATCGCGTAAATGTTGTCCCTGGGACATCGCGTAAATGTTGTCCCTGGGACATCGTGTAGATGTTGTCCCTGGGACATCATGTAGAAGTTGCCCTGGGACATCGTGTAGATGTTGTCCCTGGGACATCATGTTAAAGTTGCCAGAGACATACCATATGAAAGTTTAGCTTCTTTTAGCCCCTGTTTGTTTTATATTATTTTATATATATATATTTTTTAAATATTATATTTAATATTTACATTGTATTGCAAAAAACCCCACAACAAGTTAAAATGAATTAATGAATATTGACTAATTAAACCTTCGTTATTTTTCCACCAGAAATGGACGACATAATTAGAAGAAGTGTTCTGAATGACGAAAAAAAAAGAACTGGAAAAGACACAACTTTGTGTGCATGTGTCACAATGCCAGGAGGACCCATTCAGTGTTGTGTTAGAAAAATTGAACTCATTAACCCTTCATGGACATTATAAATGTTTAAATGTTGCCTCAGGTAAAGACAGGAAAAGAGACTATTACAAATTCAACTGCATCAGAGCTGGGGAAAAAAGTCGAAACAGCTACAGAGCAGTGGGCTGTAAGGCCTATGTTTCATTTAAAGTACTCAAATGTTGGAAAGACCACACAGTCATCGTGCAGCGTACATATGATAAGCATGATGGGCATGATCCTTCGGACCCAAAAGACGCACATTTCAACAATATTTCCAGTGATTTGAGGAGGAAGATTGAGGAACTGCTTTCCCTTGGAACTAAGCCAGCCATCATACTAACCGAATGTCATAAATGGGCCAAAGAACATGGACACAGAGATCTTCACAACAGAGAGCATTTTGTCACACCACGTGACATTGACAGTGTTAGAACCTGCATGATGAGGAAGAAGCACTTTAACTGTGGAGACAGTCAAAGTGTACATACCTTACTTAATGGAAAACATCAAGAACATGTTCTCTTCTATCAACCATACACATCTGACCAAGAACTAATGATTGTTTTGCAGACACCTGTAATGAAATCAAACATGGAGAACTATGCAAAACGGTTAGTATTTGTTGACACCACGCACTGCGTTAACCAGTATTCATTTCCCTTATTCACACTCGTTGTAAGAGATGATCATGGGCATGGAGTCCCTGTGGCCTATGCTATTGTCAGCAACGAAAGTCAGAAAACCCTGGAAACTGTTCTTGGAATAGTTTGTGAGCATTTCCCAACTTCCCCGAGGTAAATAATACATTGACAGCTATTGATTTTGAAATAATTCCTTTTCAAAAAAGTTATAACATGCCAGAATCTAATGCTATAGCTGCAGCATGGGCTGCAAAAAACTTTCCTTTCCAGTTGTTAAAGTTATTCCTATAGGCTGTATGCAGTATTTTATATATCTACTTGTGAGTTGAAATGTTTAATTTGGCATTGGAAGTGGTGCTTTGAGATAGCAAAAACATTTTCATACTGTTTAATCTCATTTAGTGTTTTCTTTTTTTCTGTAGAGCATTTATGGTTGACAAAGACTTTGCGGAAATAAATGCTTTGCAGAAGGTTTTTCCAGAGTCAGCTATCCTTCTATGCTGGTACCATGTCTTGCAGGTAAACCACATTGTTTTCTTTTCACGTTGTCTAAGATGCACCTGAAACACATTTTTACAACAGGGTCCTGTTGTCATGATTTGCCTCATTGTGATATTCACCTACTCAGGTTAATGAATATAAAGGGATAAAATGTTGAGTGACTATGTCCATCCATTTAAGACCACAGTGCACTCATCTTCTGGTGGCTGCTTCCCAAAGCTCTTTTTGACATTTAAAAATATGTTTGCCTGGTTGATTTCTGTAATGCACAGGTCCTCTTGTCCAGTGAGTGACAAAGTTATTTTTGGACGTCAGCTTTCTTTTATGCTTTTTGTACAGCTGCTCCTCTGTCTCTCTCTCCAGATTAACTTTTTTTCTCTTACATTCACAGGCTGTTAATCGATGGCTTTCAAAATCAGAGTCCGGGGTCCATGGGCTTTCTAACACCCAAAAGAGAAATGAAATCATTTCTTTCTTTTGTAAGCTGAAAGCTTGCACATCTGTAAGTGTAATTTGTCTATTTCACATTTTGATTTCTTGATTACACTAAGAGCATAATAACTTTCAGTTGCTAAAAAAAGTTACAGAGAGATACAAAATAGATTTTTGAAACAATTTCTAAAACTGGCTTCTTATCTTGCTTATCAAAACAAGTACTTAAGCTGTGCAGACCATCATTGTGTCACCCACTGTGCAGTAGAACTTGTGAGTGGGATTCTTTCACAGACAGATGCTGAAACCAAATATGCTTATAGGTTTAGTGTTCCTTCTTAGCCATTGTAAGGGAAGAAATAATTGCTTCTTAATACAAAAACACGACATATTATTAATAACTTAAAATTCTTAATGTTATTCAATAAAAGGAAAAGGGCTTCAATACATAATATTAAAGATTTCAATAGGTCTGTTAAATGGATTGAAATATATTCTGTTGCATCCAATTCTCTTAGGAGGACGACTTTAAAGCCACATCAGCAGAGTTCTGCCAGACATTTAAGCAATACCCTTTGGTGTGCCAGTATTTTCAGAAGCACTGGGAAGGCATTGGCCACATGTGGTGTGACTACGGCCGTCGCTTCAGTCACGCTCGTTCTGAAACAAACAATGTGATTGAAAGGTATGATTTATTATTTTGACCTCATTCAATTGTATTGCTGAAAAAAAGATATTATGCTTTAATCCAAGAGGCTAAACTGAGTAGGTTCGTCATGTCATTGCCAGAACAGGTTTTAGGCAAATCCTTTAAATTCTAGCAGCGTTTTTTATGTTATCACAACAAAAAACAGAGTAGGTGGATTTGCCTAAATCAGCTAAACCGGCACAGAGCATTCCTTTATAAAAGACGTGTGCAATAGGTATTCCAATTTTTTTAAAAATAATACAGTCTTGATTAAAACTTTAAATTCCTTCAATTACAGTTACTAATCATTTCAAATAACTGTTTTTCAGATTTTTCCACCGCCTGAAATACCAGTTTTTATCTGGCTACAAGAATAGGCGTCTGGATGATCTGATTGAAGTGCTCCTAGGGAAGGCCGACGACTACTTCTCAGTCATAAAAACCCTGCAAGATGTGGGCCGCATGAAAAACAGGTTTGCTGACCCCTTGTCTCAAGTTTCAGACTCTGCTTCAAGACTGATGGAAAGTGGTTGGGCTCTTAAAATTACAGTCAAGAACAGCCATGGAGTTAATGCATATCAAGTCCCATCTGAGTCAAGAGAAGACATGGTGTATGATGTCTGCCCTGTTGAGTCCTACTGCAACTGTACATATGGCTTACGAGGACTTCTTTGCAAGCATCTAGTGTTACTTGCAAAATTAGCAGAGGCTGACAATGACATCTATCCAAACATGGAAACAGACATTTCTACCTTGGCAAGAATTGCAGTGAAAGAAAGGCATTACTTTGTACACTGTGAGGACTTGAAAGTGATAAAAATGCCAAGTTTGTTTGGAAATCTGTGTTTTTTTGCATCGGCTGAAACACTTCAGTGCACTTGTTGTACGTTCTCTCACTATAACACATGTGCTTGCCTGAAGGTGGCTTGTAGCCATTTTAAAAAAATGAAAAACTCTCTGAAAAGTCCTCTATCAACTTTGAATGACACTCCTGTAGTTGAAAGCACAGACAAAAAATGCACAGAAGATGCAGTTGGAAAACTAAATGCTGTTTTAGACACAGTTAAACAGTGGGCATTCATTCCAGAGGGTATTACTCCAATGATAGATGAACTGCATACAAATGTCTTAAAAACAAAACAAGTAGGCAAAAGTATATGCCAGTACGAAATAAAGACGACAGAGAATGCACGCAAAATTAGGCCATTGTATTCTAGCAAGAAACGTTCGGCCAGCATCGACATTCCAACAGTCTGTGAAAATGAATGTGAACAGTCGATAACCACTGAAAGAGAGACATCCTCTGGAGAAAATGAAAACCTTTTGGAATACAAAACAAAAAAGAGAAGAGTTAAAGCTAAGTATATGCACAAGTAGACTTTTGTGTGACATTTCAAAGGGACTGCATCCATTACTTCTGTTTATTGAAACCTAAAGCTGAATAGCTGTCTTAACTTTCTGCCAAGGAACAGTTGAAAAGAAATTGTTTGGTCTCTCAAGCAGTTATTTATGTGTGTTATTCATTACTTTGGCTTGGTTGCTGTTTTTGATACAAATTCATCTGTGCCCATTGTAATATTTTCATATGTTACTATTTTTATATTGCTATGCATTATAAATAAAGGATTACTTATTACTATTAAAGGTCTGCATTTGTAATTGTTGGTATTATTTATAAAATATGCGCTCTTAAGTTTTTTGCTCCATAAAACGATACCTGTCACTTTTTGGACATAGAGTATCAGCTGTTGAGAATCCTGGCTCATACAAAATAGAAGTAAAAGGTTTCAACATCCAGCCTTTTTATGATTAAATACAAAGTGTAATAACAGAGTTATTGGGGTGTGATTTTGTTAATAGTTAGTCTTAAGTATAAGTTTAATAGTAATGAGTAAGAAAATATAGCCAGAATAATGGAATGAGACTAACACCTGACCTCACACTGAGATTTGGTATGAAGTGGCATGTTTGTGCTAATGCTGACATTGGGGCTCAGAGTTCCTCTGTGTGTATATATTTGTGAACGTTAACTTGGCTAATGTCCAAGGGTTTGACTGCTTTCCTGTTGGATTGTATCACAAAGAACAGGGATAAGAGCACCAGTGGCCGTGCACACCCTCATCTCTCTCCTTCACCCGATCATTAGTGTTGGAAACCGGCATTAGCTCAGAGTAGATTAGACTTCAGTATAGTGCAAGTGATTTGATTTTATGATTATTTGATTCAGTTTTTTCTGTGTTCAAGCTCAATTACTTTAATAAAATATGTGGAATTCAAACAAATAAACAAACTGTGGACATCACCCTTTTAAACCTTTCTGAAACAAGACAGGTAAAAACCAGTGTATAAAAGTTTACATAGGCATAAATAGCTCTAACACTTTACTCCAGCCTGGCGTCCACACATGTGGACATCACATTTTGGGTTATTTAGACCAAAATACTAAATCTTGATCAACAAGTGCCTGATATACAGTTATGAGGACATTATACTGCAACTGTTCTATCGAAATTTCAAATTAATGTCCTCATATGTGGCTCTCATTTTTCTCAGAAACAAAAATTAGGTAAAAAAAACAAAACCTGGTAATTCTTTCTTTTTACATTCATCGGGTTCCAATCGGCCCAAATATCAAAGAGAAATTAAAAATGCATGCCATGGAAGATTTCGGGTCTTAGGGGGTTAAAATGACCAGACCCCTCCGGCCTGTTTTCCAGGCCACTAAATTAAACCCAGTCAATTACCAATTGAACAGAATAAAAACCTACGAGGTCCACTAATAGTCCAAAAGTCCAAATCTTTAATAGAAAAGACAGGCAGAACTCAAACAAACAATAATCCAAACGAGGAGCATATATAAACACTGGAAAGTAAATAATTATAAGTTATTAAATCAGACTAATTAAATACAGTAAAACTAATAAGGGAAGACGAACACACGGGAAATAAAAATAACAGTGTAAACATACCAAAACTCAAAATAAAACAGGAAAGTTACTACAAACCGAGTGTGACACAATTACATTCATATTGAAACACATGTGATAATTTTCTTTCTTTGTAGCATTTTTAAGATATGTGTTAGAACAGTCATTATGCTGTTTGGATTAGGAACCAATCATTTTTGCCAAATAGTTAACACAAACTTAGAACAACAATGAACAATTTTCAAGATTCTGATTTACAGAACAAACAAAAGTCACAAAAGGTTTCATTATTTAAGAGACAAGATCAAGTTTTTCACACAGGAATGAAATGACAGAATCCAGTGCAGCGGGGCCAAAGGTGTGTGTCAGCAAACTGAAGGTTGAGGAATCAGTCAGCTCATGTTTAAGATTGTGTTGGATTTTGAGAAGAGTCTGTCTGTTATTAGAAAGTAAGATTAACAATGTTACACCAATAACCCAAATACGGGGAAATGACAAATAATACCAAAAAAGATACAACTTTCATATTGTTTTACTAACTTACTTTGTCATATCAGCACTTGAATGGTCGATGCCTTTACAGACCATGTCTGTTGTGACATCGCAGGCCAATCTTCCGGCAAACCCGAGGGCTAGCTCCCCAGCCTCCTCTTCACTCAGAACACTAAACACTGTTACTTTAGTTTTGGCCTTCTTAGGCCTGTCAAGAATCATTGCGGGCAGTTTGGCTTTACGGCCCTAAAAAAGAAAAAGTGCAAACACCAAAAGAGCAGAGAGAGACACACACACGCGCACAAAGTTAAATGCTTTTGTTTACATGGTGTAATTGTGTATATGTTGCAGCAAATGCACAATTTCCAGCCACATTGTCACTTCATTGATACGAGTAACCCGGATTTATTTCAGGTGACATCAAAATCACGAAATGTATATCTACCCCAATCAAACCTCTGAAAACATGAACTGACATGTTCTCTGCGTTGATTCTGCGCTTGATCTCGTCTTCTGTTATTGTGTAGGTTTTCTTTTTTGAGCTTGGTACAGATAAGCGACCATGCACTCTGTAAACTGTACTAGTTCCTTCTGAATCAGTTTGGAATTCTGTATCTGCATCGATCCTGTCAACATCATCAGCAGCAGCATTATCTGTACTCAGACTTGTGCCGTATACTTCTGTTTCTTTTTCTTTGTCTTCAGTCTGTGTACCTTCATCTCTGACTGTCAGTCTTCCTATCTCACTGTTACTTGTCGATTTGCTGCAGATGTTCTCTCCCTTAGGAACTTTTCCTTTGTCATTCGCTGCCTGATGCTTTCCCTGATGACATTCTTCACTGGCTACTTCTATTGCTCCTCCTGTATAGCCACCCACTATGCTGCACAACTCCTTTCCCTCTGCTGTGCTGCACTGTGCTGTTACATAAAGAAGAATGATATAAACAGCACTATATCAATTTAATTGTGAAGAGAAATCCCCACAATACGACACAGTTATGTCTAAAATAGTTTTGTGTAAAAACTGGATCTTGAAACGTCCACTTTAATTACACAGTCCTGGTGTGCAAAGGCAAAATTACGAAAAAAAAATTCACTTTAAACATTTTTGGACATTGTTTAGTTATATTGTGACTTACTCTCACAGAAGATACAGATGCCACAAACAGACTTTGAACAACGCATGTGCTTGTATGCACCACATTTCTGGCACTGCACCTGTGAATTAAAAAAAAAAAAAAGAAGAAGAAATAAACAAACAAAAAACAAATGAACAAAGTCCATTAAATAAACAATCTATATGGCTAAGGACATGTCATAGTGTACCCGGTCTTTGGCTGCAATCACACACCAGCACTGACTGCACTTCCTAGTTCGATCTGCAAAATATAATTTGTTTAAGTACAAGTTACATTTTCCAATGTTAGAGAAAAAGAAGGCAGCTAATTTTATCTTTACCTATTGAGGAAAATAAGTAGTGGCAAAGTCGGGACCTGAGCTTTGTGATTTCAGTGTTGTACTCCTCCACTTGTGTTTTACCGTCAATGAGAGATTGGGCAAACTAATAATTGACGAAGAAAAAAAAAAAAAAAAAAAAGAACAAAAAGAATTAGATTAACAAAGAAATGTTTGTTTGTTTTTAACCCCCCCCCGAGAAAAAAAAACAAAAAACAGAGCAACCAAAGCAAAGCATTACTGCTGAAATGGTTCAATCTACAAAAAAAATTGAGATTTTACCATCCTGCCTCTAAGGCTTTAAAAACTGAATAGGCAAAAATGTAAACATTACTTATATAGGTTAAAGCTATGGTTTTCAGTACCATTATGACATGCACTCCACATGAGTTCCCATCCTGTTGATGTGGGTGGCTCACATGTGACAAGGTCCACTCTCCAGTGCAGCCTCTTGCTGAAGCAAATGAGCTGAGAGATCGCAGTTATTACAAATAAAAAGCATATAGAGAAATCAATAACCACGTTCGGTAATGATTTCAATTAAATTAAATATGTTATGTTAAATATGTTAATTAATTACCTCCAGTTTTTCAACACCGCACTTTTTCTGACCTCCGACTCGCCAAATGAATTCATATAGACTATGGTCCTCTTGGGTATGTCACAAAACTGTTTTGTAAAAAGATGGATATGGTAGGCTTGGGCCTTGAGCTTTCCTAATGAGGGACACTGAAAAGTATCATGCACTAGAGAGAGTGCAAAATCTGTGCAACTTACAAACAAGGTCCAGTGGCTGCCGTTTTCCAGACAGGCTCCAATCAATTTCTCATACATCTGAAAGATGTTTTTCTGGAAATAAAAATAATGTGACAAGTATGTTTTTCTGTCAAGAATGACACTGCAAAACTGCAAAAGCTTGTCAGGTGAGACTTGTAATTAATTCTGCAGATACACAAACATATAGAAAGTGTCATTTTTGGTTTACATTAATTAATTTCTATAGTGTGTACAAAACAAATCAAGACCACAGACTCAACACGCACCACTCAATTTTTGGTGTTCTTTATCAGTTGGCCAAGACAGAAATGTTTTAATCTGTGTGCATTGCTTTTGAACAAGTCTTTACACAGAAAAGGTTTCAGAAAGGTATTTTTCAGGTTCTTCTGACAAGGCTTCAATTTTGGAAAATGCTGTTTGTTTATAGTGGCAACTTATAAACCCTTTGTGATAAGAACATAGTTACCACAGTCCAAGTCATACCTTCAAAAAGTATGCACTTTGTGCTCTTGTGGACCCATCCAAAATTTTTCCAGTGATTTGGCTTGGTATTGGATAAATGTGAGGGAAATTCTATAAAAATAACATAAATACACCTATGTTTTCAAATACATTACAAAAAACGTAAACATGCTATGTCATTATGATCAAACAAGCTTTTCAACATACCTCACACTGCAAATAGATTAGGCCATCTATTACCTTATAAAACAAATAAATAAATACATATAAATAAAAACAGAACTAAGGAACACGATTCATTAAGTAAATTGTACAATAAAGTGTATTTAAAGCAGAATTTAACATTAGTTTTATGACAACATAAAAGGATTTTTATGTCAAGAGGTACCTCATCTGAAATGTTAGTCTGATCAAACAGGGATTTCAAACTTGAAATACCAATAGAGTTTGGTCCAGCTACTCCCACAAGGTAATCTGTGAGAAAGCATATGCTGTAGTCAACAGATATCATTTTCTTTTTGCATGCTGCAACCATCATCCATTTCAGTCTTCTAGGAGCTTTGTCTGGTTGTAGTTCTTTTTTCTCCTCCTCTCCCCTCATCTATTAATTAAATTGTTTTCTGACCTTCCTAACTGTTTCCGACCTGTCTTCCCAATGTGATGTTTAAGCAATATATGTATGGTCAGAAGGGGGTGAAATTTTCATTGCAGTTGTACGTGTAACATTGCATGTGATAATAAAAGGCTTGATTGGTTGATTATTCAACATGAGTTGACATTTACCTGACATTGTGAAGGAGTCACAGTTTCTGTAAGGGTGTAAGAACATAACATGTGGATTTGTTACACTTCTTTTTCACAAGTTAATAACAATCAATAATTTTCATTCCATTATTTACAAGCTATCACACGATGTCCCAGGGACAACATCTACGCGATGTCCCAGGGACAACATTTACGCGATGTCCCAGGGACAATATTTACACGATGTCCCAGGGACAACAATTACACGATGTCCCAGGGACAACATTTACACGATGTCCCAGGGCAACTTCTACACAATGTCCCAGGGACAACATTTACGCGATGTCCCTGGGACAACATTTACGCGATGTCCCTGGGACAACATTTACGCGATGTCCCTGGGACAAATTTGTAAATTTCTGGATTACTGTTAATCTCCATAGAATCAAGAACTCATGTCCAGTTTCACAGCTATGGACCAGTTAATTATGTTTCCAGGTGATAGTTTGATTCATAGATTCAGCACACAACCATAAGTCTAGGCCTTTTAGTCCAGATTCTCTTCACTTATGTTTGTAAAATGATCAGGGAAGCTACTGCAATTTTGCCTGACCCAACCCCCGGGCCACGAAACACCCAAAAAGTTGGGGAACACTGGTTAGCTAATGCTGTCGTCAAGTAGCCTATCGCTAGCAAACAAACAGCAAGCCAAGTGAGGAACATATGTATAATGCTTACCGTTTATTAAAGGAAAGTATCCTAAATTGACTTCAAATTCGGCGGACAGGCGGCGGTTTTTCGCTTCTTCACTTGTATTTCGAAATAATCGAAGGCGGGTATTTCGAAGTCGCAAAGGAATGACGTCACAAGAAGGTGATTGGTCACTTGCAATGTTGAACCTGGAACAACATTAATTATGATGATGTGGGAACAATGCTGACACGAGGAAATCAGATCGTCCAGCTGAGCCACTGTGTGAGAGCTGAGCAGCGAAAGGAAATTAAGTGAGGAGCTGGCTCTCGCTCAATGGGAGTCCACTATGATTCACTATAAAGCACTCTCTAAGCACGGCTCTTAGAGCTGATGCTTTTGTGCATGACACATTATCGAACGTGATGATGTGTGTCATGGATACTGTTGACTGACTCCAAATCTCCCGACCACTATGTCGATCTGAGAAAGCAAGACCTAGACAGCGAGACCAAGACCAACACCAAAGTCCGTCGGGACCAAGACAAGACCACATAAAAGTGGTCTCGAGACTAAGACCAGTCTCGAGACATCCAACTCTAACAAGTGAAGAAATGGCAGGCCTCCAAATGAGCATCAATATGTAGACTGGAAGTTAGGGGAGAGGTACAACAGTATATCTACAGCCAACTACATTAAAGGAAGTGGTTTGGGGATCTTTCAAAGCAGTCAGCTTCTTGAATGTACATCATTGGCTTCATTTTTCAGCATGACAATGGCTTCACTGTTTTTAAAGCAGCATGGGATCATCATGGCAGTAAAATAGCAAAAACACCTAAAGAAAAAGTTTGCAAATCCCTTCAAGAAGCCTTGAGAACAATTGATGAAAAAACTTAAATTTCAAGCAAGCTGCTCAAGATAATTTTGTGTGTGCGTGACTTTTAAGACAATTAGATTTGTACATGTTCTGTATTTGCCCCACACTGCATTAACCTTTGTTTTTAGATGTTTCAGTAAATGACTACAGCAGTGTTTCCACTTTATAAAGGTTGACTATTAATATTTTAGTATAATTCTCTATTGATCACATGAAGCCCTGAATGATGACTATTTTTAAGTTTTCCCTTGGGTGCCCTAGATTATGAACGCTTACCACTGTCTGATAACGCCATCTTGTGTCCAGCGGCGTATACATGGTAGTGAGCACTAGTGATGATAAATTTGATTATTTTTACTGAATCGAGTTTTAATGAGTCACTCACCAAAGTGAATCGATATTTGAGTCATTTGATTCACTGAGTCAGTCGACCAGAGAGTGCAAAAAATGTACATTTTCACTCAAACTCAATTTGTTTCTCTTTTCATGTAAATCCTACTGCTAAGATGAATGATTCTAAAAGAAAACCACTATTTTATAGAAACAAAAAAGAGCAAAAACATTTCTAAAATTAAGCAATTTCCTATCAAAATTGCTTAATAAACATTTTATTTTATTTTAATATATTTTTCATTTTTTATTTTATTAGTATTTTCGTTAAATGTGTTAAATATATATTTTCTCATCTAAATGTCCACTGAGCTGTGAGCCAGGGGGCGGTAATGCGCCTTAACATTGGTTGACAACCAAGAAAAAGAAGAAGCTGTGAGCCAGGAGGGAGGGGGTGAGTGAGTGAGTGATTCGTTCGCTTTATGATTCAGCACAGGAGGGAGAGGGTGAGCGAGTCCTGAGTGATTCGCTTACGCTTACGATTCAGCACAGGAGGGAGGGCGTTAGTGAGTCCTGAGTGATTCGTTCGCTCTATGATTCAGCACAGGAGGGAGGGAGTGAGTAGCTCAAAGTGCTGTTAGCATCTTAGCAGAGCGATGCTACTGTGAACCGAGGAGCTATTTTCTTGATGTGAGCTTCTACTCAGGGTTTTTTCTTCCAGTTCAGAGCAGAAATTTTTTTGTTACGATACTGGATGTTGTCTTTTTCTCCACAATTTTAATTATAAGCTAGATACATTTCTGCTAACAGCAACAGGGATAAGTCAGTGAGTCAGTTGGGCTTGTGAATCATGATTCATGAATCATGATTCATGAGTCAGTAAAGTCATTCTCGAGTATTGAACGATTCGTTCATGATTCGCGCATCACTAGTGAGCACGTCCCTGTAGGAGGAGACTGTAGCTCCCTTTCACGCAGCTTGTGTGGAAGCTTTGAGTTCGCAGTTTTGTTGACTCAACTTTTAAAGCTAGATTCTTCGGTAAGTTTAAGACCCTTATAGGGAACTTGCAGACCAAAAATCGACGGAGAAGCAACAAACCCGAAGACACCAGCTCAAAGGTCTGCTGCTAACAGGAAGTTGTTCACGTGATTTAACAAATAAAGGTAAGAAATGTTCCACATTCGCTACAATGTTTATGCAGCTGTCATTGAGACTTAAATGTGTTTTTCCACTGATGTGCTAGACTACTATCAGGGTCTGTTATATCACTTACATTCAGGTCACTATATTTCATTTAGTATTATATTTTTTCCAATACATGTGTAATAAAATTAATATAGGTTCCAGACAGGTCGCCAGCAAAAACTAGTATTTTAATGACTTGCCCAAAAATTTCAAATGTTTTGGCATTTTAAGGTATACAGCGTAGATCAGTGGAGCACAGTAATGACACTGAATAATTGCAAAAAGGAAAAACAAAATGTAACAGTTGTTCTTGTTATTGACCACATTCTACAGTAGAGGTGTCAGTCATGTTAAAGGTCCAGTCCGTTTTTTGGAGGTGTGGTCTTAAACTTTTGATCAGCTGTAAAATAGCTGTTTTAATTTAAATGTTGTTTTCAATAAATTGCATGCCCCAAAAATGTTTTCTTTCACTCCCATTTCTTCTTGTTTTCATGTTGAAACTTGTTCAGATCCAACCATGCAAAATATGATTTTTTTTTTGCCATTTTTCAAGTAGTCTTAAACTTTTGATCGGAACTGTATTTAATACAAATGCATATAATGCTTGAGTGATTCAATTCCAAATCCAAGTCAAGTAATATGTTTGTGTATTTAGTTCAGGATGGACAGGAAGCAGTGTTGTGTGAAGCTGTCGGTTCAGCCATCCAGAGGGCTCATGGATGAGAAATTCATTGTCCTCGTCCAGAATGCCCTGCCTGGTTCCCAACTGACCATCCGTGCCCTGCACCAGTGTGAAGATGGACACAGCTGGGAAGCGTTTGGTCACTACACTGCTGATACCACAGGGACCATCAATGGTACATTGTTCAGTACTGAGACCTAGAAAACTAAGAGAAGAAAATGTAGAAAGATGTAGAAAGACATTATATATAATATATACAATAGGTGAATGTGCAGTAGTAGCATGTATGCAGCAAGCAGGTGAATTCTGTACATTAAGTGAATTAAATAAGAATAGACAATCTGACTATTTTACAAAATAGACAATATGAACATATTTAAAATTAAAGGAATTTGAAATGTACATTGTGCCGGTGGGTTTAGAGTATCTAGAAGAGAGTCCTGTCTCAGTCACTTATGGATGATGTGAGAGGGCAGGTGTGTGTGTGTGTGTGTGTGTGTGTGTGTGTTAGGGGGGAGAGGAAGCAAGAAGAATGAGTTGAGTAAAATTTGACTTATCTGACTGTTATGTTTCACATAATGTCCCTTACAATCCAGTGCGCCTTATTATCAGAAAAAAATGGTAGCCATGAAAGCTACCCCCAAATTTGGGATTATAGATGACAGAAATAACATAATGTAATGAGGTAATTAAAAAGTTAATTACATAACTGTCGTCAACAAAAGGTGCTTTATCTCTTGGCTATTACTGTCGCCCGGCAAAAGTTGCAGATGATATTGCTTGCAGCCGCTGCAATGCTTTCGACCAAGACAGGCGCAGATTGATGATACCATCAACATGCGCTATCGCGGTAGAGCGGTATAAAATGGTAAATGGTCTGTATTTGTATAGCGCTTTTACTAGTCCCCCCTAGGGACCCCAAAGCGCTTTACACACCCAGTCATCCATCCATTCACACACACATTCACACACTGGTGGAGGCAAGCTACAGTTGTAGCCACTGCTGCCCTGGGGCAGACTGACAGAAGAGGCTGCCATATCGCGCCATCGGCCCTTCTGGCCAACACCAGTAGGCGGTAGGTGAGGTGTCTTGCCCAAGGACACAACGACCGAGGTATAGTCAAAATCTCTACCGTTGGCCAAATTCATATCGCTTCTACCATATACCATTTATACCGCCCACCCCTATGTGCACGTATCTAAAAGATTGTGTTTTATTTGACTTTTTTTAGTTTCAGAGGATCCCAGTATAGGTGGGACATATTCCGGAGTCGAACAGATGGGTCTACTGTGGAGCTTCAGACCAATTCCAGGCAGCAAATCTGGACTGAGGTAGTCTTTTTGTGGAGATGACACCAACGCAGAATCCAGTATTGGCACCATAGATAATTCTCCCATCTCTCCTCAGGATGCGAAAGAAGAACATCCAGACTCCCATGGAGGTCACAATTTCTGTTTACCAGGGTCACCAGACAGAGGGCTTCGCAGATCTGGTGCCACTCTCTGGTGTGGCGGTGGAGCGCTGGTATATGGCACCTGGTGTGCGTAGGATTCCAGTTACAGAAGGTGGACTCACCGCAGCCCTTTTTCTGCCCTCGGGTAAGTCCTGAAGAAGGTCCACAGTGAGATATCCTGTGGGTGTAAATTAAATCAGCACATGTTTGTTAACTTGTCTTAAGGTCCTGGACCTTTTCCTGGCCTGCTGGATCTATGGGGGGGTGGAGGGCAGTTTGTGGAGTACCGTGCAGCGCTCTTGGCCTCTCATGGATTCGCTAGTATGGCCATCGACTACCTGACCGCTAAAATCACCATGGAAACTGGAAAGATGGTGGACAACCAGTATTTTGAGGTACATCTAACAAAGTTAATGTTTTGGTTACAAGGAAACAACGTTAAAAAAAAAAAGGAGATGGGTTCAGCTAGTCTCTTTCACCTCTATAGCAATGTTGACCACCCTGGGCTTCCACCTGAGTTATCCTTCTTTTTGACTCCAATGAAGACTGTAGTTTACAAAATCATATTGTCTTCAAAAAGACTTGAAACAAGCAATTAAGCCAAAAGCCAAACAAGAATGTTTACTGATGTCATAGACTGAAGGATTTCAGGTCCATTCCACAGACTTCCATACATGTCTTTTTGCAACCAGATGAATCACCATATGGATCATGGAAAACAAGGTATGTTTTAATACACTTAGACTTCTTGATACTGTTGCGTACATCAGTGAATAAAATCGGTTTTCATAGAGTCTGTGGTAAAAATGAAGTAGTCATGCATTTTGGATCTGATATTAAATGATCTTTAATGCCACTTTCCTCAAACAAAGTCTCTGCAATGTCTGATTACATGCATGCAACAGCATCCTGCCTCCAGCATTTCCTACCCAAGCACTATCTTTGTCCTTGGTTAAATTCTCTTAACCTTTCTGATGTATGAAAACAGCTCAGAAATCTCTGTATAATGTAAACCAGATGAAGTTAGAATGACAGCGAGACAGTTTACAGCCTGAAATACTTTGAATGCTACAAAGCTCTGGGCTTTTAGATGCACCATGATTCATGTCAGGTTGATTAAGACTGAATAAAACATTTGGGTGATGTCATGAGATGCCACAAAGAAATGGGACATCTGATCATCTCAAATCATGTATGCCTTAAAAGATCTTCAGTTTCTTTAATTTCAAATACTGAAATGCAAACTGCCCTTGAAGCTGCTGTCACTATGCTGTGTGTGTGTTTATAGGTAACTAGCCCCATGAAAAACTGTCTCAAAGTGTCATTCTCTTTCACACACGTCTTTAATCAGACCACAGAAACGAGAATGAAAAGTGTTGAAGTTGTTTTAGTTTAAAACGTTTAAAATCAATTAAAATTTGTTGTTCAGGTGTTATGGCATGCATGGTCCCTGCATGATTTTTAAAATATAGATGATATACCATGGACTATGGTTTCTGTCATTCTCAGTTTTAGTTTATATCTTTTGACTTTTGTACAAGATTTTGTGTTTTGCCTAGTAATTATGTTGGTACCTTTATGTTTTGAGGAATTGGGTTTGACACTTCCTGGCCCTAAAAATCCTCTTGAAGAATTTGTTTATCTAACCTCAAAGATCAAAATGAAAGTCCTGGTTTTGGTGTTACCTGTTGTCTGATATATTTTTCCACCTACAGACAGCCTACAGAGTCCTGCAGCAACATCCTCAGGTCTGCGGCAGCAAGATCGCCATGATAGGTCTTTCCTTTGGCACCAGTATCACCCTCAAGATGGCTGTTTACTCTGAAGTTATAAAAGTAAGACATATTTTTATAGTGACACTGGAGCTGGAAAATCAACATCAGTCTATTTTCAGCAACAATGCATGGTCAGGATGAAGAAATAGGTTGACCACTGGCTGTGTTTTTAAAGTCACTGGTTTTGGCAAATTGCAACTTCATCATTTCTTAGAATATTCTTGTCTACCCATCTTATTCCTAATCAGGTCTTTTTGTCAGTTGATAACATCTGTGTATTTTATGTGTTTTTTTTCCAGCTCAGTGCTGCAGTCTGTATCAGTGGGAGTCATGTGCAGCCAGTTGATGGATCTGTGGAAGAAATATTGAGATTCTTTCAGAAGTAAGTTTACGTGTTGTCAGTTACATTTTAGTTAAAGCCAAATTGGAAATCTAATATATTGAAAGATGTTAGAATAATCCTTTTTAACTTTCCCTTTTAATTTTTTGTCCCATCAGAAATGGTGAAAAGACTCGCTTCAGTGAAAAGAACGAGGTGATCTGGCGAGATCTGCTGTTGCCCATCCCCACCGACCCTTCACTCAAAGTTAATGTGGGTACCACCAGCTAAAGCATATTTCTGTCTTAAAGCCCTTACACACGAGAGACAATAAATCCATGCTTATATTTTGTGCATTAAAAGTCACCTTTGGATTCATCTAATGTAGCCATTCACACCAACCCCGTAATTATTCCTG